>NW_007252801.1:0-9919 GCF_000164805.1 Carlito syrichta
ATTTTGGAGTTGTCAAACAAGTCAAACTCCATCAGACTGTCTGACTGATTCAGAAATTTCAGCCACGGGCCACTTATTTCCATCTCTGTCCTCTGCCATCATTGCTGTTATCTTTTCCTTAAGGATTAAATCTTGGGATCACAAAATGACTCTCAGAGTTATACTCTCTCTTGTCTGTTACTGGCAAGGGAGACAAAGATAGTATGCTCCCTGAAGGCTTCAAAGCTTCTCTTTCAAAAGTACCACCAGATCGTTTAGTGTCTGCTTAAGTGAATGCTAATTTACACAGTCTTGAATAACTAACCCAATGACATTATGCTAATTAGTTTACAACTGCAGTGCATGGAATATGATTAAAGTGAGGGGTGGACTTTTCATTTTGTAGTAAACCTGATCTATGTGGTATATGTCTAATTAACTGAATTACAGTTAGGAATTGACAGAAAGAGACGTGAAAGTTATACA
This sequence comes from Carlito syrichta, assembly GCF_000164805.1. Lineage (NCBI taxonomy): Eukaryota > Metazoa > Chordata > Mammalia > Primates > Tarsiidae > Carlito > Carlito syrichta. The sequence continues at coordinate 466 of NW_007252801.1, forward strand.
GATAAGCATCATCTCCACTAACCAAGAATGATAATATTGAGACATTGGGTTCATAATCCTGAAAAATGCCAGAGTAATTCAAGTAATCATTAATAGAGGAGTAATTGAAAAGCATGGTAATCCCTCAATGGCAACAATGCAACTATAATTTTTATTTATCCAATCATTTTCTCAACAAATGCATTTTAAGGGTGTTATGTGCCTTGCTGTGTTTTATGCAACGAAGAAAACAGTCAATACACTGCCATCATAGTATTTATTCTGATCGGTAAACAAAATATTAAATCAATAGAGGGTATAAATGTAATGCTGGTTAGTGTACATTACAAAAGAAAATGCAAGCTGGATAAAGGTGGCATAATTAGGAATAATTAACTGCTTATAAAGTATGGTCAAAGAAAGACATCAAAAGACTTGGTAAATATATCAAAGTTTAAAATAGCCACTTGGAAGATTTAAGATAAATAATTTGTATGAAAATATAATTAGTATAAATAAATCATTGTTTCGTGATTCACTAAGAACAAACACGACATGGTATTTTTGTTGTCAAATAAAGATATGGATGGGGTAATATTCTGAGATCAGGAAAAACTGTTTGAGACAAAATTTTTTGACTTGCTACTTTTATACTTGCAAAGAAGTTTTTTATCATTAATTCCTGTATTCGTTTTTTTGTTTGTTTTATATTTGAGTTGGAGTCTCACTCTGTCTCTGAGGCTGGAGACAGTGGCACACTACTGCCACCCTAGCGTCAAACTGCTGGGCTCTGGCAATCCTTCTGCCTCAGCCTCCAGGTAGCCAAAACTACAAGCGTGTGCTACCACACCCGGTTAATTTTTTGATTTATTGTAGAGACGAGGTCTTGCCAAGTTGTCCACGCTGGTTTGATTCCGTGAGTTCAGGCAATCCATTCGCCTTGGTCTCCTTAAGTGCTGGGATTACAGGCTGAGCACCCATTTTTCTGTAATTTTTAACATGATGTTCTCAAGTGATAACTTCATGGTTACAACTTCCTTTTAGCATTACAATGTAAAGCAGTATTTGTATTTAGAAGCATAGCCTCTTATGCTAAGGTGTATGTGTGTATACGTGTGTGTATATCTACATACGTATATTTGTATAGATTACAAAAGCGAAATACAAGCAAATTTACTTGTAGCAGTACTTTCCATCATCTACTTGCTAATTCTTCCATTAACAAGTAAGGCACTTAATCATGCCCTCAAGATCAATCTACCTAACAAATTTGTCCTTAATCTAAAAAAATTCTCTTTTTCCCTATACATCATAATTAATTGATTATTTTAACAGAAACCATTTTCATAATTTCTATTTTATGGCAAGTAATTTTAGTATTAACATCAAAATTTTTAAAATAAAAGTGTTTACTATCACACTATTTTTTAGAAGTACCATGAAGAGTCAAATTAAAATGTCCGTTTGTTGAATGTATTCAACACGAGCATCACAGTCTTAGAGAAATCCATTTTGTCTAAATACCTTAGGTGAATCTCCTTATATATTCCTCCTATGTTTTCAACTGTTACAGAACAAATCAACTCATTATCTTCCCCAGTAACTTATTGTGTATTACCAACTTTTAGCAAAAATTTTTCAGCAAAGCTAGCCTGATAGTTAAGTAAGCCTTCTAAAATTATCTCAGCCGTTCCCTGTGATTTTATGTGCATCCTTCATCACTTAACCGTGTTTATTATTAGGGACATATCCAGTGGGTGACATGCTTGTTTTGTAATTGAACACCCCTGTTTCTGTGGGATAGTACTATTTGCAGTGTTCTTAGTTCATACTGGCTCTGCCTCTGAGTTTCCCTTCATACTGGGAGATAGCCACAGCAGAGATCAGTGGTGACCAAAACTGTTTTCCAAAACCATCTTCCAGCTCAAAGATCTGACAGCAGTAAGAAGCTCCTGGTAGAAAATAAACCCTGGTCTGATTAGTAGATGGAAGGTCTGTTTTCCCTTCATTTTTAAGGGATAAATTTATAGTTTTTATAACCTGTGTTAAGTCTCATCATATCCACACACATGATTTTTTTAATTACAAAGTATAAAAAAAAGAATATGTGGACCAGGGACACACAGCACTGATACCTTGGTGTATTTGAGGTGCTCCTTGACATCCCACCGCATTTCCTCTCTAGCATATGTGAAATGGAAAAACATGTTCAAATTTCTCAGAAATCTTCCCAAAGTCCATTAAATTTCTACACACATAACTACATGTCCAGAGGGGATCTTTATCCATTTTCTTCCCACAAAGAGTTCACACTGAAAAAAAGACACCTTCTCTGATGTGACTCTATCGTTGGTGCATATCACACCACTTTCCTTTGCGGCTTGAAAACGTCAACATCATTTGTTCAATTTTTGATGATCAACTCTTTGAGCTCAAAATTTGCAGTTCTAAAATTTGTAATATCCTCCTTAATTTCCTGAGGTCGTTGTCAATTTCTTGTTCCTGTTTCACTAACATCATGCTTAAAAGGAAAAATGCCCATTAGTGACATGTCCCTCCAAAGGGACAGGGGACTGCATTTGTTTGACAGAGTGAGATTCCATACTGAAGACCAGGTCTAATTGGTGAGAACAATAATCCTTAAAAAGGGACGATGAGAGGTGTAGAGAGATAAAAGAGGTAATGCAGGCAAGGCCTAAGTAAGTAATTCTGGAAAAGAAAAAGTGAGCTAAGATAGGTCATTATGAAATTCTGTTGTATCATATGCAATACAAATTATCTTCTCCAGTTCCCATGAAAAGACTAGGATATTTATTTTTGTGTTGTCTTTTATAAATGTTGGAGAATGAGATAAAATGATGGCCAGATGAGCTTTAAGACTGGCATGGGGTGAAAGTTGAGTATATACAACCACTGGCATCCGAGTACCAAAAATGAGATAGGACGGAGAAGGAATATATTCACATCAATATGTCAGTGGAAAAGTTGTCAGAATCAAGGTCTTAACAAGAGTAACGAAATATTGCCACAAGTTTAAGAAAGATAGACCCACATGCCCGCATGCCAATGATAGACTCCTGAAAAGATCTTGTGCACATTTACCTGCATCAAAAACTTTTGCCAAGGAATTTCCAAACTACAGCTTGCTACCTAAGCAACTAAGATAGCTAGTTGGATTCAAAAGACATTCTCCTGTCTCATTACCCAACTGATAAATTTCCAACAGTTTCTGCACAATGGCACTGTAACCAATGATGTCTTTGTCTGAAAAATAACTTACATTTGCCTTTTGCATTAAAAGTTTCCTCTTGCCTCATCTATTTAGATATGTCCGTGGTTCTTACAGCCTGCATATCTCAGGACTACAAGTCCATTTACTATCTTGAGACTCTAGTTTTGTTGCTGTTGTTGTTAAGGTGACAAAAAGGGAGTCAGAAATTAGTCCTAAAGCAAGATCCTCTTCAGAGGGAATCAAGATTCTCGGAACTGGTGTGTGATGCACCCACTTGAACTGTTAATCAGTCCGCTTTCATAGCTCGTCATTTCTGCTCTGATAAATCTGATCTCAGGACTAGTTTCCATCTTTTGGATAAAAACATTTTGACTTACTCAAAATCTGATTGTTAAGGCTTCATTAACAAAGGACCTTTTTGTCTTCTATGGCAACCATTTCTTAAGTAAAAACATGACATCTTTCTAGTGACAATACTCAAATTTCATATGCAGTGGGAAATTATATTATCATTGTTCTAGAAAAATTAATATGAAATCTAATGGTATTGTCGAATTCTAAATGTCTGCTAGTAAACACTTTCTTTCTGGTGTCCATCCACCTATATTTTGGCTCACTTGTGTACAAATTTTTTAACTGATGGTCAAATTATATCAAGGTAAATTTAGAGCTCATTTTCCATTATTTAACCTCTCTAAATATGTTTCTTTTAGAAGTGAATAAGTGACCACATAGAGTAAAATAATCTGTAAGGTGGACTGGCACGTAGATATTTCTAAACACTTGCCTGTGTTTTTCTCTGATTATTCTGTCACTGCTGCTGTTTCTCCCTATATTGACAAAAAATTCAGTAGTCCTTGTCTTGAAAGTTGAAATGCCAAAGAGAAATATGATGTTACAAATTTCCAGGATGCTTTTAAGATTGTTTTCCTTTTGGCTTTACAATGAAATGTACACCTCTGAAGAATTAATCCCTAATCGTATTGGAGTCTGAAGAAAAAGTGAAACTAAATAAATAAATACAAAAATAAGGAAAAATAAGTGTTGGGAGCTGGCCACGGAAGCCCACTGTGCATTAGGGATCAGGAAGGGCCTTTGACCCCGAGACCACTAGGATGCGTTCAGGAGCTATTGAACCCATTTCCTACCCCTTTCTACTCAGCACTAAGCAGATTAAGCTCCTGTGAGCTCAAAACATAAAAACTCTGAGACCGGGATGAACACAAGCTAACTTTAGAAGCTCATTGCTCCCATTCTTCCGCAAACTGCAGTTTTGGCTTTCACACAACTTATAATTCAAACTCGTATCAAATCTAAGAGCCTTAGTATTGGTCACAGGCTTCTGAGTCATGATCTTTGGATTTATTGAAGGTGTAAATTGTAGAATATAGTTTTAGAAGACAGTCATTTTGTTGAAAGAATGCAGCTGGGTTACTTGCAGGTAGCCCACTGTGAACTTTGGACTGGGCCACATTCCAAACATTCTGGGATAGGCCACTTTCAGTTGTAAAGTAAATACTTAAGCTTCTATAGAATTGCTTTACTTGGCATAAATCAATCAGTTTAGGATGGAAAAGGTTTATAGAATATGTCAGTCATGGATTAGGTTATCCTTTGTTAAGGGATTTTAAGATTATCATATGAAAAGGGTTTAAAGGCAGTCATTGAATAAGTTTTCATGGATTAAGGTTTCTGGTAGGTGGGGGACGCCCCTCCCACATCTGACTTTGTGTATAAAAGACCCGTTGTAACTCCCAATAACACACACATCCCTTCTGAACTAGACCAGAGTCCAGTCTCTTTCTTTCTCTCTCTCTGTCTTTCTCTCTTTTTCCTCCCAATCACCGATGCTGTCTCCACCTTTGGGGTACCCTGATCCCGGCTGGAGCAGGACTCCGGCAAATAAGCTTTAAAAAACAATCTACTTCATCCAAAACTTGATCCACAGTTTTGACAACTTTACCTATCATGGGCAAATGCAAAATCATAAAATTCTTCTTCAAAAATACTGGTAAAAAGCCTTAACCATCTGAAAAGATAACCTTAACTTGTCCCATTTTGTCAGGAAAAACAGAACAGTTTGGATTCCATTCTGTTTTTATAAACTAGATAGCTGATATTATTGTGTTTTACTGTCTCATGACTAAAATTTTAGACTGAAAGCTCTAAGATCTTTGGTTGATATTTATTTATGAGCATTTTCATGTATATATGCATTATGTTGCATCTATCTGATGAAAAGTTGTAAACAGACAACTTTTTTACATTTTTCGCCTAGAATTATAAATAGAAAACATTAAATATACACAGATAGCCATATATATAATTGAGAAAAGATTATTTGCACTTTAAATGACAAAGGGAAAAGAAAAGCAAATTTTCACCTGATGTAGAATGACTGATTGTTCTTATATGAGAAGAGAACATATGGGGCAAAAGTGAGAGTTGGAGAAAGTGGTGAAAAGTAGGAGCAAGTTGAGAAGACCTGAGCACGTTACAAAAGGTTTGTGCAAAATGAGTCTTAGGAAAGAATCTTTGCATGTGATTGATTTGCCTATATTTAGAAGTTAATTCTTCATATATTTTTCTGCAGATAGAGTTTCAATTTCCAAAAGACACTGATATAAAACTAAAATTTACACTTAGGGCTAAAGCAGCAAGAATTTTTTGAGCTTACTCGTTTGTTAAATAAAATTATGAGTTTTTTTTTTCTTTATTTAGCTCAATGTAACTTGCCTAGGAAAAAACATATTGCATTTTATCAAAAATGATTTTCTGTGTATCATGCTGCCTTTACCAAGGTCGTTTTTAACACACAAATTGTCAGATTAACCTCTGTTTTCTCCCTCAACTATGTAACTTTCATTATCACTCTTACTAAGAGAATGACTATTATTTTCCAGTAACAAGTGTTCCCATATTGGTTAAGTGTTTTGAGCATTTTGATATTTACAGGAAGCTTTTCTCAAGATCAAATATGATATTAGCCTTTTGGACCTTGAATTTACGGAACCTCCAAACTGTCTTACATAATGACTGAATCCATTTGCATTTCCAAAAGCAGTTTGCAAGAGTTTCTTTATTTACACAACCTTATCAACATTTATTATCTTTTATCTTATTGCTAATAGCTACTGAAGTGAGTTTCAAGTAGGTAAAACATTTTAATCTTTGCTAAGCCTTCATGATAAAAAGAATGAGGAGTTCAGTAATCTGTGTCTGGTCAAGTCAGAAAAGGCAGGTGCAAAGGGGCAGCTCTGTGTTTGACCCATCACAGATAAACAAGGGAGTCATGCAAAGCCTTATGGGTGTCTTGGGAAAGAGTGGCCAGAGCATATTATATGAGTCACATAGGAAGGAAGTTTCTTTACAATGAATTTCTCAGAACAAGAAAGTGTGGTGGGATTTCTTAACCTTTCCTGTCTTCCAGGAGCACAGGACTCAGAGAAATCTAAACCTGGTCACAGAGAACCTGGAGACTTAGTTCTGAGTCCTGCCATTGTCGCTGACTTCCAAGAGGACTACAACTTCCTCACCCTTAAAATAGGGAGGAATTAAAAAACCCACGGATATGTTTTTTTTGGGGGGGGGAGTGGAATCTCACACTGTCGCCCAGACTGGAGTGCATTGGCCGCTCCCAGCCACCGCAGCCACGACCTGGCAATCCTTCCTCCTCAGCCTTCCAATTAGCTGGAAATGCAGGCACGCACTACCACGCCCGGCTAATTTTTTTATTTTTATTGTAGAGATGCGGGTTTGCAAAGTTGCCTGGGCAGGTCTCGAACCTGCGGGCTCAGGCAATTCACTCACTTCAGCATCCCAAAGCACGGAATTACAGACCGAACCATCAAGCTCGGCCCACTGATATGTTGACTGACTCTAAAACACAAATGTACTGCAAGCTCTGGGAATAACAGAAAAACTTCTTGGAGAAGAGAGATGGCAGGGGAAGGCAAAGAAAGAGTTTGACATTGTAGAGGAGAGATGACACAACCTATAAAGGCCATGACACAGAGAGGGAAGGGAAATTCAGCAAACATAATGGCTCCTGGACCGATTTGTAGGAGAGAAGTGGAGGCACCAGGATCTTGACTTGTTCTGTCCTCTTCTCTCTTTTACCTACATTAGACACAGTTTTCAGTGAAGACTGCTCTATGATCCTGGTATCACTTCTCAGCTCATCTACAGTGTTTCTCCCACAATGATTCTTCCCATGGACGCTTGGAACAATGATCGGATCCGTGTACAACTTGATCAGCTTGTCATCTTCTGGAGGGACCACAGCCTGTCAAAGAGTTATTCTATCATCACTCACATGAACGTAACAGTGAGACTTTGGGGAATCATTTCTACGTAAGTTGAAATCTAGAGTAGTGTATGAAGTGTTGGAACAAGAAGTTTCTGGCAACAACTATAGAGTGTGAGAATTAAAAATAAAATTAGTTGTTGAAAGAAACAAAAGAAACCACCTTGGATGCACATTTCATCCTAGCAGCATGCTTCTCCAATGATTGATCCCAGAGGGATGCGGAGATAGCTTCTGGGTCTCAGGATGGAGTCTGGACAGAGCTTGGTGGGGTAATGCAGGTCTCGGCTGGGTCCCAGGACAGAGAAAATGGTAGTGGTCAGCATCTCCTCACCAGTTGCAGATGTCAGGTCCAGATTTCCTCTATGTGTCTTATTCTTGGTTCCTGCTGCTAGTACCCAGCCAGTTACCACAAACAAAGAAAGCAATACTATTTAAATCCACTGATAGAATTTGTCTATAACTACATTGAGGGTTACTTGGATTTTCTAACTGAATATACCAACTAGCATTCTTTTGTAATGGGAGATTCTCACCTACCTCTCTGTATCATCATTTCGGCTTCTTTAATTTATAAAATTTGTTACAATTTAATAACCTCCTTATTTTGCTTTAGTATCTCAATTGTCCCATATTTGGCTTAAGAGAGCACCTTGAAAGTGCCTATATAGATTCTTCTCTTTACGTTCTTGGTTCTGACACTTTTCATGATTTCTGCCAAAAGATGTTTTAGCACTTGCCCTGCACAGGATGTGAAAGGAGCCATTTATACACTCTTTCTTTTATTGGAGAATAACATTTGGAACTATAATACTGTGCCTATTGCTACTGGGAACAAAAACACAAAGCAATTGGGGGAGGTAGTCAGTTGACTTTATTTTCTTTTTTATACACTTCCCAGGAGGAATTTAAAAATATATAATCACTAATATAAGTTTGGTGAGACTTGGTGACTGAGACTCTAGTCTCAGCACTTTAGGAGGCCAAGGTGAGTGGATTGCCTGATCCCGTGGGTTCGAGGCCATCCTCGGCAATTGGCGAGCCCTTGTCTCTACAATAAATTAAAAATTAGTTGGGAATGGTAGAGTGCAGCGTAGTTTCGGCTACTTGGAAAGCTGAGGCGTAAAGTTCGCCAGAGCCCAGCAGGTCGACAGCAGAGTAACTGTGATATGCCACTGCACTCCAGCCTAGGCAAAACTGTGAGAGTCCAACTCAAAAAAAGTTGTAAGTTCATATTGATATCTCTAATTCAGATCAGGACCACAGATTTCTTATGTATCTTCCCTGTTTCTAATTTATATCTCTCTTCTCTTTGTAAGAATTCAGGTTCACAGTAATGTCAATACATGTACTCATTTTCTTTCTGCTACAGTATACTAAAAATGTTTCAGAAGTACTGCACTAAACAACAATACAAACAAGAAATGTTCCAGGGATGTTCACCTTATATATGATTTAGCATCATCACAGTAAAACCACATAAATCTAACGTGAAGACAAACTCTAAAAAAAAATCAAGTATTGGTTTCTTTCAGATAATAATTTTTTAAGTAGAATAAATCATTTCAAAAGAAGCAATGCAAATGGACGATGAAACAAGGGAAGGCGGTTACAATCATTAGTCATTAGGGAAATGCAAATCAAAATCACCATGATATATCACATTACACTTACTAAGATAGCCACAGTAATAACATGGAAAAAAGAATAAAAGTAGCACATAAGTATTCGCAACACTTTTGAGAAACTGGATTTGCCGTGAGCATGCGACTGCACTCCAGCCTGGATGATGGAGTAAGCCTCTAATTAAAAGAGAAAGAGAGAGAGAGTGAGAGAGAGAGAGAAACAGGAATTTGCATACTGCTAGTTGGACTTAAAATTACCCATCTGCCAATCAAAATTTGGCAATTACTCAACAGGATAAATATAGTACTGCC
>NW_007252802.1:0-752 GCF_000164805.1 Carlito syrichta
CATCCAAGATGTTAAACCTTTGTCAGACCTGGAGTTGGCAAATACTTTTTCCCAGTCTGTAGGCTGTCTCCCTGCTCTCTTGATGGTTTCTTTGGCTTTGCAGAAGCTTGTAAGTTTAATGAGGTCCCACTTGTCTATCTTATCCCTTATGGCCTGTGGGTTTTGGGTTTTGTTCAGGAATTGGATGCCAGTTCCAATTTCCATGAGAGTATGTCCTTCATTTTCTAAGGCTCTTCTGGTTTGAGGTTTTACATTTAGGTCTCTGATCCATTTGGAGTTAATTTTTGCTAATGGGATAGATAGGAGTCCTGTCTCAATCTTCTGCATGTGGTCAGCCACATTTCCCAGCACCATTTACTGAATTGGTTGCCCTCTCCCCCAGTGGTAGGTGGTGGAGGCTTTGTTGAAGATGAGTTGATTGAGAAATTGAGGTTTTGCTTCTGGAATCTCAATTCTATTCCATTGATCTATATGCCTGTACCTATACCGATACCAAGCTGTTTTGATGATTGTAGCTTTATAGTAAAGTTTGAAGTCTGGTAATGTGACACAACCTGATTTTTTTTTTTTTTTTGCTGAGGATTGTTCTGGCTATTCTTGGTCGTTTGTGTTTCCATATGCATTTTCTGTGTTGTTTTTTCTAGGTCTGAAAAAGAATGTTGCTGGTAATTTGATAGGTATTGCATTGAATCTGTAGATTGCCTTAGGTAAGATGGACATCTTCACAATGTTGATTCTTCCAATCCGTGAAC
>NW_007252802.1:2059-9384 GCF_000164805.1 Carlito syrichta
AAAGGTCAATCATTAGATTATATAAAAATTAAAGTTTAGACATATGAAACTTATATGAATTATAGTAAATTTTGGTAGTTTAAGAATAAGTTTAACTGAGTTATAAGACATTACGTTAAATCGTAATAGGATAATAGTATAACTAACAGCTAAATCATTTAAGTAAACTTATAGGTTATAGTATAGTGTTAAGTTGATAATATTAATCATTAAAAATATTAGGAGTCAGTGAACTTGGATTGAACCTAGAGTTAATTCAGAAAAGTTTTTTGTATTAATCAGGGTATAGAACAAAGAGTATAATATGAATGATTCATTGAACATTATAGAAAACACTTTGAACGATTTGTATTGAAATTGTGCACCTGTGACCTTAATGTAAGCACGACAGGCATCATGGAATTTGAATTGTTTGCTTGGAAATTGCAGATCTCGTGGTGGTCTTGTGATGCATAGTTTGTAAAACATGGAACTTGTACGCCCCCAATAAGTGATTATCACACTGCTGGAGGGTATAGAAAATGGTATATAAGTTGGAAGGAGTCCGAATAAAATTTGGTTTCAGTCCTGATCAGACTGTTCCCAGAAGAACTGCCTCTGAGTGGTCTCTTCTCACCATCCAGTTTCTCTGGTGCGAGTCCTAACCCACCCTTGGTCAGTGATGGTCACCGACAGCTTTGGCGCCTGAACCCAGGAACCTGACTCCGGTAATTGTATACATATATGTTCCCCGTTTGTTCATTCATCTCATTTCTGGACGGACCTTGCCTTAGGTTGCTGCAGCCCCCCCGGAGTGCACGGGTCGATAGGCAAGCAGAGTGGTTGTATAGTGTCGCCAACGGACTGTGTGACTCATTATCGCCGTTAAAAGAGCGATTCCGTTTTTGTAGAGATATTACTGTATATTGTGTATATTGTTTGTTATTACAGTTATGGGGAACTGCAGCTCCAAGGAAAGGAGAGCCTATATTCATATTATGTGTAAAGCTTTGAAACATAAAGGGGTAAAGGTAAGTAGAGATAAAGTAAATTCTTTTCTAGATTTTGTACAGAAAGTTAATCCATGGTTCCCGGATCAGAGTACTTTAGAATTAGAAAGATGGGATGAGGTAGGAAAAAATATGAAAAATGGTATGATAATCACGGTGCAACTCAGATGCCACAAGATACTTATTCCTATGGAACATCTTACGGGAAGCATTGGTACTTAATCCTAATTATGGTTCTTTTCCCAAGAGTGATTTGGAATCCGAGGAGGATGAGACAACTAAAGGAGATAATTCCGGAGACCACTCATCTCCTTGGGATGATGCAGAATTAAATGAGGAAGCAGCTAAGTATAATAATCCTGATTGGCCAGATTTTTCTTTCCCTGTGGTCTATAAAAATAGGGCTATGTTACCATTTAGCGACCAAAGAGTGGAATTGCCAAAGAAATATTTGCCAGAAATTCAAGGGACTATACAAAAGACTTTAGAATCAGAAGACTCTCTTCATTGTTTTCCTGTTGACATAGAATTTGAACCACCTAAATGGGAACCCATACCTATGAAATTATTGATAGATTTGAAAGCTGCTTGTCATGATTATGGCCCAACAGCTCCATACACGTTAGTCTTTTTAGACGGGCTGCATGCTTGGTGAATGACTCCTTACGATTGGTTCCAGGTGGCTAAGGGTTGTTTGTCAGAAGGACCGTTTGTGCTTTGGAAGATGGAATATGAAGAGGCAGTTAAAAATAAAATTGTAGAACAAAACCTTATTAAAAGAAACTCAGAACGGGGTAATGTCACCATGGATATGTATATGGGAGTAGGAGAATATTGTAATACCCAAGCTCAAGCACAATTGCATACAGATGTACTTACGGCTGTGAGTGATTTAAATGTTATAGCCTGGAAGCAGCTACCTTCTCCTGATCATACCATGCCTGGCCTTACCACTGTAAAGCCAAGATCAGATGAGCCATATGAAGAGTTTATTGCTAGATTGACTGATGCAGTAGGAAAGTTAACCATAAACAAAGTAGTTGAAGACCTTATTATTAAACAATTGGCTGGTAAAAATGCTAATAACACTTGTTAGGCTTTAATAAGACTGATAAAAATGACCGGTGATATAATTGATTATATCAAACAATGCTAAAAATAATTATAATGATTAAAAATCCTTCCTTCTTGCCCCTTGCTGCACCTCTCTCTAAAGTTTTCCTTAAAAGTTAAGAATACTGAAATAAAGCCTGAACTTAGTCACACTTTTCTTTTCCTTATAGAAATGTAGAAAGCTCAAGTAATAATAAACAAATGTATATAAGTAAAGTACAAGTGATATAAGTAATATAAGTAATGTATATAAGCAATATATATAAGCAATATAAATAACATATAAGTAAAAAATAATGTAAGTAATATAAGTAAAATAAATAATATAAGCAGTATATATATAGCAATATAAGCAGTATATATATAGCGATATAAGCAATATATATAAGCAATATAAATAATATATAAGTAATAATATAAGTAATATATAAATAGTTTATATAAGTAAAAGTATATAAGTAATAAAAAAAGAATATCTCATTGCAGTCTTGCTTTAACTGTGGTCAAGTCAGACACATTAGCAGAGATTGTTTTATTAAGCAAAGTATGGCTAACTTACATGGCACTCTGTCGCCATTTACTGGGTCTACTCGACTAAAAACTTTGAGTTACAATTGCCAAAAAGGCTTTCATTAAGCTAGAGAATACTTATCTAAATTTCGAAAAAATGGTGATCCTTTAAATCAACAATGAGCCACCCCTGAGAGTACCGGACTGAACTTGTGTTCCTCCACCACAACAATATTAACTCCGGATGTTCCGGTAACCCCAATTCCTGTAGGAGAAGGGCCCTCTCCCAGAAGGAATAGTGGGTGTAATATTAAGCAGAAGTTCCTTGCCTTTGCAAGGAATTTCCATTATTTCTGGAATGGTGGATTCGGATTACACAAGAGAAATCCAGGTGCTTGTCGCTCCCCCTAGCAAAACTGCAGTTTAACAAAGTTTAGAGAATATCCCAGTTGCTGCTCCTGCCTTATCATAAAACAGGTAAAATTAACTAACCTGCCTAGAAGTAACTCTGGATTTGACTCTAGCGATGTTGCTTTCTGCGTTCAGGAGGTTACTAACTCTAGACCTCTAGAAGACATATATATATATATAAGGAGTTAAGATTAAAGACTTGTTGGACACCGGTGCTAATGTTTCCTGTATTGCTGGGAAAATTGGCCTGTTTCTTTGTCTACTCAAAAAGTTCCGTTGGAACTCATAGGCATTGGTCGAGTACCCTCAGTAGCCAATAACTCTAAAAATTTTAAATTGAACAGATAAGACTTCAAAAACTTTTTGTCCATCTATCCCCTTTATATTATGGGGAAGAGATATTCTTGCTCAAATAAGCATGCATTTATATAGCCCTAATGGTAAAGCTTCAGCACAAATGCTATAGATAGGCTATGATCCTTTTAAGGGACTTGGTAAAGACAGACAGAGAATACAAAAAGTTACTCTAGTGAATGAAAAAACAAACCGAGCTGGCATTGGCTATTCAAATTTACCCTGTAGGCCATTGTTGTTAAAGTTGCATGTCAATAAGCCAGTTTTGGGTAAAACAATGGCCTATACCATCTAAGAAACTTAAGGCAGCAAAAGATTTGGTGCAACAGCAGTTAAAAGCTGACCTATAATTGTTATAGAGAAAAAATAAAACAAATACTTAGAGTTATGCATAAGGTGAAAATGCAGATATATTCTGCTTTAAATTAATAAGAAAACTTGAAAAATATGTTGACAGGTATTTGGAGGATGGTAATTCACAAAGAATTTTTTTTACATATTATTCATTATAAAATTAAATAGGATTTTATTTTGTGTATTTAAGTTACAGTTTTTCTCATACAAATTTACCTTATCCACAACTTTATATACAGTATATCAAATGATTAAGGCAGGGATGAAACTGAGAACAAAAAGAATTAATAAGCATGAGAAAATCAGTGGGAAAACTTTCAAACTGAGTATGAAAGCCTACAGATTCTAAATACTACTATGGAAAAATTTATGCTGTATAATGACTGTAGTTCTATTATTTCATTTTAGAAGTATACCCTTGAATCCTCAGCCAAAATAAGTAATGTTAGTGCCATGGAAATTGAATTGATAAGGAAGCAATTTTATAACTCTAGTGCATAGCTAAAATCTAACATGGCAAGCACTAGAAAACATAGCATTCTAATTAAGGATTGTCTGGATTGCCTCTCCTGGTCAGTTAAATTATCCCAAGAGCCATCTAATTACTAGGAAATGCTCACATGAGATGAGAATCACATTTATTCCCATGCATGCAGTTTTGCTTCTGCAGGGGAATGTTAGGAGGGGACTGCTAGATGCCATGCTCTACATTACTTGCAGACTATGCCTTCAATAACATATATCTTGAAAGCCACAAGTGATTTGAGTCATAGAAAGAGGGAACTTAAAAAAATGTATCTTAAACATAATTTACCTCATCTGCCAAGGACATTATAATTTCTCAATTATTACATGTGTCACATTTTACATAGTGATTAAATTCAGACTAACTAAAGGATTGGATGTTTCAAGGATGTTTATTAAAGCAATCATTCTCTTAAGTAAAAAGGGTTAATAGGGAAAATCTTCATAGCCATTGTCAAAGGGAAAATACAGTTGGCAGTTTATCTTAAAACATTTCATTAATAATGCATTATCTTATCACATTATCTACAAGAAACTTGTTATTAAATATGTAGTTTGCAGATCAGCAGCTTGGACATCACCTGGGAAATTGTTAGAGATATTAAAAGGTCAGAAATAGTCTCATTTCTGAACCTTTGTACATGGCCTGGGTCCACTGAATCAGACCCACTAAATCAAAATCTGCGTTTCAACAAGATCCTCCAGGGTAAATGTTGACATTTGAAGGTTGTAAAGACTGGAACATAATAGGATAGTCATTGAAACCATGACCTCTTAATTCAAGGGGATCATGTTTTCCATTGATAGCAGTGCCTTCAAAACTGCATCCCACAGCACAATTTTTTTGGCATTTAACCCAAAAGTTAGCTTTATTAGTTACTTCTCTGTTTTAATATTCTCCTTAAATAATAATGGTAATAATAATAATAAACAATAATAAATTGCAAGCGTTCAAAGCAAATTCTGGGTAAACAAAATAAGAAAGGTTTTCACCTCCTTTGTCCCCTCTCACCCCCATATGTACTTGAAAAGCCATTTCAAGTTTCCACATGGCTTGATAGGTCTCTTCTCTAGGGGGTGGCTGGGACAAAAGAATGTTAAAAAATTCCTTGTTGTTCTATGATAAATTTCTCTCAAGTTTATATCTCAACACTGATATTCACCGTGTCTTTTGAAAACTGCTAGTCTTCATACTGTCTCTCCCTCCTCCCACACGCTTTTACAGACCATTAAATTGCATATTTGTGCTAGCATAGAGCATTCTGCCCTTCCTTGGTCCATTCCTTTTACTAACAGCCACCGCTTTCCATGCCCTTATGCCCTAAGTTTACTTCACCTATTCGGGTTCCTGACTGTAGGCATGTCCGGCCTCCCTGACAATAGTCCTGCATATACATCTAAATCTTTCCAGCAATTTTACTCCCAATTTAATATTTCTCATTCCACAGAAATTCCCTACAATCCACAAGGTCAAGCCATAGTTGAGAGTTCACCAAACTTTAAAAAATCAATTAAGTTATAAGAGGATGAGTTCAAGTATAGCTCTCCTCACCACATCTTGAATCACACTTTATTTGTTATTAATCATTTAAATTTGGACTCTTCAAGCTATTCAGCTATGACTAGACATTGAGATCCAGAAGAAAGTATAAAACCTCTGATAAAATGGAAGCTTCTTACAGGAAAAGTGGAGAGCCTGCTTTATTTCGTGCTCAAGTCAAACTTGTTACTAATCATAGTTTTTCTTATGAAGGACATTCCAACTCCCTACCTATTTGTCTTTATGATAATTCTGCTTTTAATAATTACCAGCCTTCTTGCTTAATGTCTACCTTTAAGTCTGAGTACAGAAAGCCCTTCTCAGGACAATATCAAGGATGGTTGGTGACTGGAGATGTTAATGCCTGGAGGAACCGCCCCTAGCCATGCAACTACAGCTTCATCGCCTCTCAGCATATCTGCTTGCCCCTTCAATGATACGGAAAAGGACTGGTCACTCATACGGTGAGATGTTGGCTTCCCGAAATGGAGAGACTGTGCTTATAACTCTAAGGTGGACTATCCTGTACCCGATGAAAAACTATATATTAGTGACTGGGGTTTTAATGGCTCTATGCTTGCCACAGCTAGAAGGCACCCGCATGGATGGGCTACACCCATGTTTCTAAGTTCTCTGTCCTCTAATCATTCATTACAGACTCAGCTTTATTGATTGTTTGCAGCAACAGGTCCTGTAATATTTTATTGTCCTCATTCCGGTTTTACAACCTTTTTACAGGCTTGTGTTGATTCTCCATATGTTTTGTTAATTGCTAATGCTCATTCTATTTACTCGGTAATATATAATTTTGGTCATTTTGAAATTAATTGTGAAAATTGTACTTTGTCTAATTGTATTATTGGTAACCCATATCAAGTATTTCTGTTAAAGCATCCTTCTTACGTTTTTGTGCCTGTTCAGCTACCGGAACAGTGGTATTCTTCTCCAGGTACTTATATTTTAGAACAAGCCAAAGCAATGTAAAATAGGCCTTGTGGGTTTGTTGCAGCTTTAATCTTGGGAATTTCTGCACTTATTTCTATTATAAGATCTGTGGCCGCTTTTGCAATTGCTTTAGCTCAAGAAGTGCATACAGCTAATCATGTGAATGACTTGTCTCAAAATGTTAGCTTAACTTAATTTACTCAAGAGCAGATAGATAAAGGTATTATTGATAGGTTAAATGCTTTAGAATCGGCACTAATATATATAGGAAATCAAATTCAACATATTAAGGTTCAAATGTCTGTAGCTTGTCATGCACAATTTAAATGGATTTGTGTTACACCGTTGCCATATGATGGTCAGAATGTCAGTTGGACAGATGTTCAGAAACATCTTATGGGAGTTTGGCAGTCTTCTAATTCTTTAAACATTCAACAGTTGCATAGTCAGATTACTGCTGTTTCTCAGGCACATCTTTGATCACTTTCAGCTTCTCAACTGGCTTCTAGATTTACTTCTTCCCTTTCTCAGTTTGTGGCTTCCAATTCTGTTTGGAATCTGATCTATAACTTCATTGCTATTGG
>NW_007252802.1:9499-17960 GCF_000164805.1 Carlito syrichta
TCTTACTAATAAAACAAAAAAATAATGTCATCTATCAGCTGGACACTTATGTCATAAAGGTTAATATTTTGTGTCATCTGTGTCATCAGTTCACCATTCTTCATTCTCCTTATGTCCCCTCAAGTCTTTACACTCTTGGAATTCAGTGACGGCTAAGATTCCAGCCACCTAGTATGAACCTAAGACAGGCATTCCCCACGGGGAAGGGGAACGGGCCAATGACGGGTAACAACTATGGTAAGGCGAGAACAACCTAAGACAGAAGCCAAGATGCTTTGGTGGTTTGTTTTAATAAAAAAGGGGAAAATGTTGGGAGCCAACATCTATAGCTACATGGCTGAGGCCTGTAAAGGCCCATCTGGAAGATTGCCTCTGACATAGGATATCATTTATACCTATAATATTGGTGTGTGATTAGTGACCAGTGTGCATACATGGCAGTAAAACTTATAAGTAAATCTCAATACACCTGATGGAAAGTGCATAGCAGAATTACTTTTTCTGTCTTTCTAAGTTTTACTTCTTTCTAGATATTTTTTAACTTCTATTTCCTGGTAGACTGGTTAGTCAGCTTTGGAAAGCTGTTTCCCTAGGGCTAAGACTAGAAACTAAATTACCATGATAGTTTCGTCACCCTGCCCCTAGCCAGGCAGAACGTTTTCTTTTGTTTCATTAATTACCGAAATTCTGTCTCCTTCAGCCCATAGTCGCCATCATGGCGGCCATGCATTTCCTTGTTCAAGAGTGTGACAGCTACTATTTGATTTTTAGAGTAGACTTGTTAGAATAAAATATATACACATACACTCATAGTTGCGTAAATTTACGATTGCTGTTTTGTTTCCTTTTGCTACATTATTCAAGTGCAATAGTTACTATATGATTTATGAAAGAATTAATGATGAGGTATTAGCTTAATAGGATATAGCATAGTATGAAAGGTCAATCATTAGATTATATAAAAATTAAAGTTTAGACATATGAAACTTATATGAATTATAGTAAAGTTTGGTAGTTTAAGTATAAGTTTTAACTGAGTTATAAGGCATTATGTTAAATCATAATAAGATAATAGTATAACTAACAGCTAAGTCATTTAAGTAAACTTATAGGTTATAGTATAGTGTTAAGTTGATAATATTAATCATTAAAAATATTAGGAGTCAGTGAACTTGGATTGAACCTAGAGTTAACTCAGAAAAGTTTTTTGTATTAATCAGGGTATAGAACAAAGAGTATAATATGAATGATTCATTGAACATTATGGAAAACACTTTGAACGATTTGTATTGAAATTGTGCACCTGTGACCTAATGTAATCATGACAGGCATCATGGAATTTGAATTGTTTACTTGGAAATTACAGATCTCGTGGTGGTCTTGTGATGCATAGTTTGTAAAGCACGGAACTTGTACGCCCCCAGTAAGTGATTATCACAAGGCTGGAGGGTATAGAAAATGTTATATAAGTTGGAAGGAGTCCGAATAAAATTTGGCTTTAGTCCTGATCAGACTGTTCCCAGAAGAACTGCCTCTGAGTGGTCTCTTCTCACCATCCAGATTCTCCGGTGCGGGTCCTAACCCACTCTTGGTCAGTGCTGGTCACCGACAGGTTTTTATCAAGAAGTGGTGCCGTATTTTAGCAAAAGCTTTTTCTGCATCCAATAATATAATCATGTGGTTTTTGTTTTGACATATGTGGATGTATTTAATTACATTTATGGTTTTACGAGTGTTGAACCAGGCTTGCATCCCAGGGATGAAGCCTACTTGGTCATGATGGATGATTTTTGAATCCGGTTTGCTAGGGTCTTGTTGAGAATTTTAGCATCTATGTTCATCAAAGATATTGGCCTGTAGTTCTCTTTCTTTGTTGGATCTTTACCTGGCTTGGGTATCAATGTGATGTTAGCTTCATAAAATGATTTGAGGAGGGTTCCATCTTTCTCAATCTCCTGAAATACCTTCAGTAGGATTGGAATCAGCTCCTCCTTAAATGTCTTGTAGAATTCTGCTGGAAAGACATCTGGCCCAGGGCTCTTTTTTGGTAGGTAGTTTTCTTATTACATAGTCATTTTCCTTGATTGTTATTGGTCTATTTAGAGTTTCAATTTCTTCTTGTGTCAACCTAGGCAGGTTATGTGATGACAGATAGTCCTCCATTTCCTTGAAGTTTTCAAGTTTGTTTCCATTCAAGTGTACATAGAAGTCTCTAATGATAGTTTGTATTACTTCAGGGTAAGATGTGACTTCATCTTTTATTTTTCTCATTGTGCTTATTTGGCTTTTTTCTTTCTTTTTCTTGGTCAGTCTAGCTAGGGACCTTCCATCTTCTTTATCCTTTCAAAGAACCAGCTTTTGTTTCATTGATTTTTTTGTATTTTCTTTTTGTCTTCTGTGTCCTTGATTTGGGCTTTTTTATTTTGGTCATCTGGATTCATCTGCTGAAATTAGGGTTTTTGTGGTCTTGCTTTTCCAGTTTTTTTTAGGTGGCTTGTTGGCTGTTAATTTGTGCTCCTTCCATTTTCTTCATGTGTTTGTAGCAATATAAATTCTCCTCTTACTACTGCTTTCATGGCGTCTCAGAGATTCTGGTAAGATGTTTCTTCATTTTCATTTGTTTCCAGGTATCTTTAGATCTCTGTTTTGATTTCATCCTTGACCCAGGAGTTGTTTAGCCTTGTACTGTTTAGTGCCCTTATCTTTGTATGTTTTGGGGAACCTTGTTGGTTTTAATGTTTATTTTTATTCCACTGTGGTCCGAGAAGGTACATGGTAAAATTTCGGTCCTTTTAACTTTGTTTATGCTTTATTTATGGCGAATTATGTGGTCGATCTTAGAATATGTTCCATGTGGTGATGAGTAGAATGTGTATTCTGTGGTCTTTGGATGGAGTGTTCTGTAGGTATCAATTATTTCCATTTGGTCAAGAGTCACATTGAGGTTCTGGATCTCATTGCTGATTTTTTGTCCTGATGATCTGTCTAGGGTTGTGAGTGGGGTATTAAAGTCCCCAGTTATGATGACGTTAGAGTCAATATCTTTCTTTAGTTTTCTAGAAGTTGCTTTATAAAAGTTGGTCCACCTATGTTAGTTGCATATATGTTTAGGATAGATATTTCTTGTTGATGGAGTGAACCTTTTATCATTATGTAGTGGCCCTCTGTATTTTGTTTAATTTTTGATAGCTTAAAAGGTTATTTGTCTGAAATTAGGATCACGACTCCTCCTTTCTTTTGTGTTCCATTTGCCTGAAAATTTGTTTCCCATCCTTTTATTTTGAGTCTGTGCATGTCCTTTCTACTAAGATGACAATATATGATGACAATATCTTGAAGGCAATATATTGTTGCCTGGTGACATTTTATCCATTTTTCCATTCTATGTCTTTTCAGTGGTGCATTTAGTCCATTCACGGTCAGGCTAATTATTAAAATGTGAGAGTTCATCCCTATCATAGAGTTCTTATAGACTTGTTCTTCCACTTGGTTTATTGTCTTTCTTTGGGTTTGGGGGTTGGTTCATGTGTATTTTATTCTTTTTCCTGTACTCTTGTGAAGAACGTTGTCCTTTTTTCCCCCTTTTCGTCTGTGTTCAGTACTTTCTTAAGTGTTTCATGTACAGGTGGTTTGGTGGCAGCGTAAGCTCTTAGGGATTGGATATCTGGAGAAGATTTTAATTCTCCCTCACTGATGAAGCTTAATCTGGCTGGGTAGTTTATTCTTGGTTGAAATTGTTTATCTTTTAGGACTTTGAAGATAGGACTCCAAGCTCCCCTAACCTGCAGGGTTCCTGTAGATAAATCTGCTGCTATTCTAATTGGTTTTCCATGGTAGGTGATCTGGCCTTTTTCTCTTGCTGACTATAGGATTTTTCTTTTATGTCCACTTTGTTTAGGCAAATTATTATGTGTCGTCATTTATTACATCAGGGAAGATTTCTTGAATGATCTGATGAAAGGTTTGTTCCAGTGTGGTCTCTGTCTCTCTTTCTGCCTCAGGAAGGCCAATTACTCTTAGGTTCTGTCTCTTGAAGTAATCGCTCATCTCTTGAAGGTATTTTCTGTCTTTTTGAGCTTGTTTTCTATGTTTTTAAGAGTTTGGGTTAGTTCTATATTTTGGTCCTCAAGCTCTGAGATTCTTTCTTCTGCTTGGTTAATTCTGCTTTCCATGCTTATCAGTTTGCTATATATTTTATTCACAGTTTTCTTTATTACTGTTATCTCATATATCAGCTCCTTTCTTGTTTCTTCTTTACTCTCCTCAATTATTTTTAATCTCTCCATTAATATCTTGATATCCTGGTATGTAATTTTAGACCAGTCAATCTGGGGGCTCTTCATTGTTCGCATTCTGAAGTCCGTTTTCTCAGTGTCTGCCCTCCCAGGGGTCTTGGAGAGACCCATATACTTTCTTTGGTTTTTCTTCATTTGTGTAGATTTTTCTTTCTCTCCCCCTTTCCCACCCCTTCTTTAATTCTGTTTTTCAGAGAAGGTGTGATTACTTTTGTTTGACTTGTATAATCTCCTGTTCTTCCTTATGAGGGTCCAATGACTTCGTTCAATTTTGAGGTTGGAGTGTGGGCTGCGGGCTGTGCTTTTCACAGTTTTGAGGTTTAATTGTGGGGTAAACTGTGATTCAGAATAAATGCTGAATACAGCATCCACCAACAGGTGTATCAGCACACAGGAAGCTATTTCCTACTGCCTTACAATCTTTCTGTGCACGAGGGAGTATCTTGTGTCCCTGGAGCAAAAGGAGGTACAAAAGAGGAAAATAATGGAGGAAGGGGTGTCAATAGGAAGTTAGAAAGTGAGAAGAGTGAGAGGAAAAACAGACATACATACCAACTAACAGGTGAAAAAGAGACACAATGCTGGAGAGAAGTGAAAAAAAATCACAGAAGGAAAATTTCCTGAAGAATATGGTAGCTACACAGAGACAGTCCAATATGCCCATGAAACAGATAGTATAAATTAGAAAGCAAACAATAGTGAGCAAAACATACAGTCAGAATGGTAAAACCAAAGGTCAAAATAAGAGATCAGACTAGTTCTGTAATCTTTCCTTAGTGGCTAAAGTCACTTGAGCTCTGATATCCAGCCTCTCCCCTTTGTTTTTGCTGCAGGCAGCTAGCCTGCTGCCCGGGAGGTCTGTGACTCTTAGTTGTCTCAGTCTGTTCAGTGTAGGGGAGGGGCTTTGTCTCTTGTTTAATGACGTCACTGTGAGAAACGAGGTGGAGGCTCTGACAGTTGGGCAGGGTGATGCAAATCTGCCTGGAGAATGGCAGAGGTGGTAGCTTCACTTTCACTTTTAGGGATGTTCGTCTTCCTAGTGGTAATAAAGAATCTGTCCATTCGCTTGGCTTTTTTTGCAGGAGACTGTAAGGCCAGATTCCACAACCCAGTGAATCATCTCGCCATTTTTAGTGTAATTTCTGGCTTCAGTTTTTCCTCCTATTCCAGAAACAATTGCTGGAATTTTAGATTGATTTCTTAAGTTTGGATTAGAAGTTCCCACATATTTAGGAAGTATTCTTAAAGGGGATCCAACAATCTTGGATTCCAGGGCCCTTCTGACCTTTTGGGTGAATGAATATTGGTATATAAGAGTTTTTACTTCCACATCACCAGGTAACATCCAGGAGTCTAACTGAGAACAAAAAGAATCTGGGTTATGTGAGTCACCAATCCAAGTCTACATGGCCACATTATAAGGGCTAATCTGGAATCTCGGCTTCTAATTCCACACATTATTTAGTGCTGCATGCCTCTTGGATATGACAATTTTGTCATTATAGATTCTCAGCAAACTTCTGGTCTTCTTGATAGTTGTAACCGAGAATGTGGACCTACAAGTCCATTGGGTTCCTAGGGACAACAAAGGGCAGATTCCAGGACCCAAAGGAAATTATCACAATATTTGTAGGTAACTCACGTCTTAAGATGTACCTTGAAATCCTAAAACTTCCGTTTGTCCTTCAATTCGGATGGGGTTTGGTGTTTTGAGTTTTCCAAATATTTATTAGTTACATCTACCTATTTTTATACAGAGTTTGGGATCCACATCACGAGGGAAAATCAGGGCATCTTGCTGAGAACGAAAAGGAAATCCGGTTCTAATAGTCCTCATTCGCCATAATCTACAGTGCCTCTTCATAAGGTTTAATTAGCAAACTGGGCTTCTATGTCCCTACATTTTTCAGATCTACTTGCTCCTTGGATAACCTAAATCTGTCATTAGAGATCTCCAGGAACTTTCTAGTCCTCTTGATAGTTGTAATTGAGGATCTGCCTCTACAAATAAATTTGTGTCCTAGGAACATCTAGGAACATAATCAGGTACCCCAGGAATCATATGGCATAATGGTACAAAATCCCTCGATTCAGGATGCCTCAAACTACAGAAACTTCTTGTGGTCAGGCTGGTGGGAATTGTGACATTGGGGTTAGTAGATTCCACATTTTGGGGTGTTCTTATTAATGGGAACCATGATTCTTGGATTACAATTCCCCAAGTACCTTATGGGAGTGTTTCCCTTGATATCCAAACAACTGTAATTCTAGGTCACCAGGAAATGTCCCAGTGCCTTGCTGAGAATGAAGCAGGAATCTGGGTAATGGGAGTACTCACATACAGGAAACTACACGGCCTATTGCTAAGGAAGAATAAGGAAGTTTGGTTGCACTACTCCTCAATTCCAAAAATCCACAGGGCATCTTACTAAGAAGTAACCATGAATCATGGTTTAAATTAGGTAACTGTGTAATGGGAGTCCTCATATACAGGAAACTGAACTGTCTATTGCTAAGAAGGAATAAGGAATTTGGTTACATGTGTCCTCAATGCAAAAAAACCTTCAGGGCGTCTTGCTAAGGGCTTAAGTCGAATCAGGTTTTTTGAAGTATGAATCTAGGGAAATGGAATCCTCATATACAGGAAATTTCATGGCCTTTTGCTAAGAAAGAAAAGGATCTGCATTACACGTGTTCTCAATCCCAAAAAAACTACAGGGTGTCTTGATAAGGGCTATACAAAAATCAGGGATTTGAAGCAGGAATGTGGGTAATATTCCTCATTACAGTAAACCTCGAGGCCTCTTCCTAAGAAAGAATAAGGAATCTGTTTTACACAGTTCCTCAATCACAAAATCTACATGGCGTCTTGGCAAGGGCTAAACAAGAATCAGGGTTTCAAAATAGGAATCTGGGCAAAGGGAGTCCTCATAAACAGGACACTACATGGCCTCCAGCGAAGGAAGAATAAGGAATCTGGGTTACACGAGTCCTCAATACAAAAAAAAATTCTCAGGGCGTCTTACTACGGGAAAACAAGAATCAGGGCTTCAAGCTCCCTTCATGTTTTAAAGCTATTTAGCATGTGGATATTACGAGTCAGTCAATTCAGGACTCCAGCAACATTCTGGACCTCTTGATAGTTGAAAAAGAGTATCTGGCACTACAAGACCATTTGGTTCCTTGGGAAAACTAAGGACAGATTCCAGGACAATAAGGATTATCTTGCCATATTTGGATGTAACTCTGGTCTTAAGGTGAGCATTTGTATTCGTAAAATTCCGTTTTTCCTTTTATTTTGAGAGGAGCCGAAGGTTTTGAAGTTGCCAAATGTTTAGTAAGTATTTTTAAAGGTAACCAGGAATCATGGGTCCCCATCCCTAGGAAACTTCTGGGCACCTGTCTTTTTGTATACAGAGTTTTGGAATCCACTTCGACAGGGAAAGTCAGGGTATGATGCTGAGAAGAAAAAGGGAATCCGGGTTCATGGAGTTCTCATTCGCGGAAGACTACAGGACCTCTTGATAAGGTTTAACCAGGAATCTGGGCTTCTAAGTCCCCGCATTGTTAGCTAGTCTTGTACAAGGGAATGGGAATCTTGAATTCCAACTCCCCAGGAAACTTCTGGAACTCTTTCTATTGATATCCAAGTAACTAGAATTTTACATCAGCAAGAAATGTCTCCGTGTCTTGCTAAGAATGAAGCAGGAATCTGGGTAACAGGAGTCCTCATATACAGGAAACTGCACTAACTCTTGCTAAGGATGAATAAGGAATAAGGGTTACATGAGTCCTCAATCCCGATAATCTACAGGGCATCTTACTAAGGGCTAAACAAGAATCAGGGCTTCAAACACTCTGCATGTTTTAGAGGTATTTGTTGTGTGGATATTAGGAATCATACATTCCAGGCTTCCAGCAACACTGTGGTACTCTTAATAATTGTGAATGAGAATCTGGCACTACAAGTTCATTTAGATACTAGGAACCTCTGATGCCAGATTCCAGGACACAAGTAATCCTCTCGGATTATTTGTATGTAAGCCCTGACTTCAGTGTTACCTCGTACTCCAGAAATGCCTGGTGGTTCCGCTGTTTGGAATTAGGGCTTTGGGTTTTGGTGTTCACATTTTATAGGAAATATTTTTGGAGGGAACCAGGAATCT
>NW_007252803.1:0-896 GCF_000164805.1 Carlito syrichta
GAGGGCTAAATATCAAATTAAATTCATTAGGCCTGACGTGTTGTCCTAAAAATCAGTCACTTTGCCTCAGTCACATAGACTTTGTTTTTAGGAATAGTTTTAAGTTCACAGCAAAACTGGGCAGAAAGCACAACAAGTTGCCATATAGCACCCCCTCCCATGTACACTTTTCACCGCAACATCACCACTGAGAGAGTGGTGTACTCTTAAGTCAGTAAATTCACACTGACATGTTAGTGTCACCCACAATATATTAAGGTTCACTCTTTAATTTTTTTCTTAGTCAGGGTCTCACTCTGTCACCCAGGCTAGAGTGCAGTGGCACAATCATGGCTCACCCCAGCCTCAACACCTTGGCTCAGATGATCCTCCCACCTCAGCCTCCTGAGTAGCTGGGACTGCAGGTGTGTGTCACTACACCCAGCTAATTTTTTTATTTTTGTGGAGATGAGGTCTTGCTATGTTCCCCAACTGGTCTTGAAGTCCTGGGCTCAAGTGCTCCTCCTACCTCATCCTGGGTTCACACTTGGCCTTTGCATAAATGGATAATGACATGCATCTTCCCCACAGTATGATATAGAACAGCGTTCCCCAACATTTTTCGCATCAGGGACTGGTTTTCTGGAAGACAATTTTTCTTTTCTTTTTTTTCCTCTTAAGACTATTTTTCCATGGACCAGGAGGTGATGGTTTCAGGATGATTCAAGTTCATGGCATTTATTGTGCACTTTATTTCTGTTATTAACTTGTAATATATAATGAACTAACCAAATAACTCACTATTAAATAAGGGAGGTGAGGACCGAAGTGGCAAATAAAATAACACTAAATTAAGTGTTGGTTTCTGACTTAAAACCTGCCACCCAGATGCAGCCGTACAATTGAAGTACATTAAT
>NW_007252803.1:1561-3466 GCF_000164805.1 Carlito syrichta
AGGCAGGAAAATTGCTTGAGTGCAGGAGTTCGCTGGCAGTGAATGCATTTCTACTGCTCCACCTCCTCACTGGCACGTATTGTGTTTTGTTTTCCCCACCCAACAGATGTGTGGTGGCATTCCACTGTCGTCTGAACTGGCTGTTTCTAGAAGACACGAAACATCATCTTTCCACTTGCCTGTTTGCCATCTGCATATCTGCTTTTGTGAGGTGTTGGTCATGTGTTTTGCCCATTTTTTAGTCAGGTTGTTTGTTCTTTTACTGATGAGCTGCACACATTTTTGTCTGTTTTGCATACTAGTCTTTTATCAGTTATGCCTGTACAAACATCCTCTCCGACTAATTTTATGTCATCTGTCTTATAAATTCAAGGATTGTGATGTTTCTTCAGTCTCTCTTCCTTTTAGATTTCTGAGAACCCTGACTTTTATTTATTTTTTACTTTAGGGAACTAAATTCAAAGCAACCACTAGCTTTTGAGTGACAAAGAAAAAAACAAATTTTGCTCAAAAAATTGGTACTGACTGTGCTCCTTTCACTGGCACTTTGAAACACAGATTGTTGTATTTGTTTTCTAGCAAGTTGAAGAAAATCTTATCACCTTAATCAAGAACACTTTCTATCTGAATGATTTTAGATGGCTAGCTTTATAAAGTGGTTTACTCTTTTACCTATCTGCTTAAATAGAAAATATTGAACATAACTGAACCTCTTTATTATGATTTTTAAATCATAAGACAATAGTGCATCCAAAAAACAAGAACAGAGTGCTGTGAAAAAGGGAAAATTGTAGAATAAGAACAGGCTCTTTAAAATTAAAAATATTATTGTCTACATAAAGTCTGTAGCGTGGCCCAAAAACAGGACCAATGGAATCACCCAAAAAATAGGAAGGAAAAAAAAGAGAGAGAGACAAAGAATGGAACACTGTAGAAAAAAAACACCTAACATATCAACTCAAGAAATCCTCTATCCAGTCAATAGGCATCTTAAAGTAAACTCAAGAAAACATAGGGGAGTCGTTTGTCAAAGTAATAAAAGAAATTGTCCAAAAATGGAGACATGGGAATGTCCAGCTGGACAATGGCCAGCACCATGAATGGAGAAAGACCCACTCCAGAGAACATCAGAGTTGAAAGCAGATCCTAAAGCTTCCTGGGAGACAGTCACATGCGAAGGACGAGACATAAGAATGGCTACTTAATGCTCTTGCAAAATTCAAGGTAATAGTAGAATAAAAACATTTGGGGCATGCAAATCCTCAGTAACATTGACCTCCATGCCCTTCCACTTTGAAGAGTGTGTGCTATTGAAAGAACAGGCACCTGCAAGGGGACATCTCAGTTTCTGGGGATCTGTTCCTACATGGGAACATCTGAAGGGGAAATCCCGGCAGGGGGAACCAGAGCAGACCTGCAAGGCAGCCTTCTAGAGTGGCTGGGAGGATGGAGGTTTCAAGGAAGCCAGGGGAGAGATTGTGGACAGGAATCTGTTGTATCTGATGGTGTGGAAAGTAATGGAAGACAGTGTTTGAAAATTAGCAACAGGTATATTTAAAAGTAACCAAATAAAGAAGAGGCAATTATCCATTCCAAGAAAAAATAATGCTGTACAGCAAGGGAAAGGTATCCAGGCTGGACACGGTGGCTCACACCTGTTATCTCAGTATTTTGGGAGGCTGAGAAAGGAGGATTGCCTGAG
The DNA here is from genome assembly GCF_000164805.1 of Carlito syrichta. NCBI lineage: Eukaryota > Metazoa > Chordata > Mammalia > Primates > Tarsiidae > Carlito > Carlito syrichta. The sequence goes on from NW_007252803.1 coordinate 3,264, forward strand.
CCCAGGACTTGGAGAGCAGCTGGACAACTTAGAAAGACCTAATCTCTACCAAAAAACACAAATGTGGTGGCATGTACCTGTAGTCCCAGCTACTCAGGAGACCAAGGAGGGAGAATCACCTAAGCCCAGGAGGTTGGGGTTGCGTTGAGTCATGATCATGCCACTGCACTTCAGCATGGGCAACAGAGTAAGACCCCAATTCA
>NW_007252803.1:4160-5683 GCF_000164805.1 Carlito syrichta
AAAAACCTCAACCTGAATCCGCATTGTATAATGTAAGAAGGGTACGTTACACTGCAGAAACCACAGAGGTGGGTCCTCCTCCTCTGCCCTCTGCTGTTTCAGTGCCTGCTTGTGAAAACAATTGATAGCCTTTACTTTTTAGAGCGGTTTTATCTTTACAAAACATTGAGCAGAAGGTAGGGTTCCATACAGCCCTTCCCCTCATTTCCACTGTTATTAATATCTGGCATGGTAGTGATATGTTAGTTACAATTGATGAGCCAATATTGATACCGGATTTTTTTTTTTTTTTTTTTTTGTCAAGGGTCTCACTCTGTCACCTGTGCTGGAGTACAGTGGCACGATCACTGCCACCACAGCCTCAGCCTCCTGGGCTTAGGCCATCCTTTTGCCTCAGCTTCCCGAGTAGCTAGGACTAAAGGTGCACCCTACTATGCCTGGATAAAGTATTTGTTTGTTTGTTTTGTTTTTGTAGAGAGGAGGTATCACACTCCTGGGCTCAAGCAATCCTCATTCCCTGGCCTCCCAAAGTCCTGAGATTACAGGTGTGAGTCACCACACTCACCCACCCACTGGAGAACACACAAGCATTTACAGCAAGGGCTGCTGCTCCACTGAGCAGTGAGAGTGGGCATTGGAGGAGGAGAGCAGCACTGACGCTAACTGTTTGCAGACCCACTCCACTGAAGGTTCGCATTTCTTTTCCCATTTCAGCCAGAATTAAAACATTCAGGTTTCAGGATCACAGTTTAAATGCTGGCTTTTCTTTTCTTTTTTTTTTTTCTTCTTTCTTTCTTTTTTGAGTCAGGGTCTTACTCTGTTGCCCAGGCTGGAGTGCAGAGGCATTGAGTTCATCACAGCCTCAACCTCCTGGGCTCAGGCAATCATTCTGCCTCAGCTCCTGAGTACCATTCACCACCATGTCTGGCTAAGTTTTTTGCTTTTTGTGGAGATGGCTGGTGGAGGGGGCATGTAGGGGGGAAGAGTGTGTGGTGGGGAGAGGGGTGAGGTGATGGCTCACTATGATATTCAAGTGAGTCTAAAACTCCTTACCTCAAGCCATCTTCCTGCCTCGGCCTCCCAAAGCACTGAGATTATAGCCACTCTGCCCAGCTGGAGTCCCTACTTAATATTTGCAGAAACTGAGGCTCAGAGGTGTCAAGGACTATAAGTCAGGAAGTCACTGGGCTCTATCTGGGGGGGGGGGTTCCCCAGTCTGTCTTGATTAAAAGACTTCCAGGGTCCTTATCCCTGCCTCCAGTGTTGAAGGTTTGCTTTTTCTTAAGAATCATGTTAGAAAAATAAAAACGTGTGAAAGCCATGTTTTTTGAGGGCTTTTCTAAAAAAGATGATTTTTTTTTTTTGAGTTGAAGTTTCACTCTGTCACCCAGACTGGAGTGCAGTGGCCACTCCCGGCCACCACAGCCTCGACCTGCTGGGCTCCGGAGATCCTTCCGCCTCAGTCTTCTGAGTAGCCAGAACTACAGGCATGCACTACCACGCCCGGATGATTTTGTGATTTA
>NW_007252804.1:0-2505 GCF_000164805.1 Carlito syrichta
CCATACTGCAGAATGAAGCAGAAAGTTGGGTAATGGAGGTCGTCATATATAGGAAACTACATGTCATATTGCTAAGGATGTATAAGGAATCTTCCTTATATGAGTCCTCAATCCCAAAAACTACTGGCCGTCTTCATAAGACGTAACCACGAATCAGGTTTTTGAAATAGGAATCTGGGTAATGGGAGTCCTCACATACAGGAAACTTCACAGCCTATTGCTATGTAAGAATAAGAAATCTGCGTTACTTGTCTCCTCACTCCCAAGAAAACTTCAGGCCGTCTTGTTATGAGCAAAACACGAATCATGGTGTTTTCGAGAATGAATCTGGGAAGTGGGGTCCATATTTACGGACAACTACATGACCTTTTGCTAAGAAAGAATAAGGAATCTGGGTTACACGAGTTCTCAATCCCAAAGATCTACAGAGCTTCTTGGAAAGTTTTAAAAAGGAATAAGAGTTTCAAAGCAGGATGTATCTAATGAGTGTCCTATTATATAGGAAAATACACAACCCCTTGACAGGGAAGAAAAAAATTGAGGTTATAGCATACATCAGTCATGAAAATCAACAAGCCATCTGTTTTGCTAAATAACAATCAGGATTTAGAAGCTCGAACATAGGTAACAGCAGTCCTCATATACAGAATATACACAATCTCTAGCTGAGGAGAAAAAAAAACCTGTTTTACACGGTTCCTCTCTCAGATTATCTACATGACATCTTGCTAATGGCAAAACAAGAATCAGGCTTTCCAAACAGGATTCTGGGGAAAGGGCGTCATAATATACAGGACATTACACGGCCCTCAATAAGGATGAAAAAGGAATCTGTGATACAGTAGTACACAATCCGAAAAATTCTCAGGGTGTCTTGCTACGGTATGAACAAGAATGAAGGCTTCGAGTTCATCTCATGTTTCAGAGATACTTGGCTTGTGGGTATTATGAATCAGTCATTTCAGGACTCCAGCAATATTCTGGTCCTCTTGAGAATTGTAATCGGGTACCTGGTAGTACAAGTCCCTTAAGTCCTAGGGACAATTAAGGCCAGTTTCCCGGAAAAAATTATCATCTTGACGTATTTGGATGTAACTTTGGTCTTAACATGAACTTGGTAATCCTTAAATTTCCATTTGTACTTTATTTGGAGAGGGGCCGAGGGTTTTGCAGTTGCTAAATATTTAGTACGAATTATTAAAATGTAACCAGGATTCATGGAATCCACGTCCCTAGGAAATATCTGGGCATCTGCATTTTGTATAAAGAGTTTTGGAATCCTCATGTACAGGAAAATCTGGGAATCTTGCTGAGAACGAAAAGGGAATCCAGTTCTTGGAGTTCTCAATCGACTAAATCTACAAAGTCTCTTGATAAGGTTTAATCAGCAATCTGGGCTTCTATGTCACCACATTTTTAGTGTGTCTTTTGAAAATGGACCACGAATCTTGGGTTCCAACTCCTCAAGAACTTTATGGGAGTCTTTCTCTTGATATCCAAACAACTGAAATTCTAGGTCACCAGGAAACATCTTGGCGTCTTGCTGAGAATGAATCAGGAATTTCTGTAATGAGAGTCCTCATATACAGAACACTACACGACCTGTTACTTCGGAAGAAAAAATAATCTTGCTTAAACGAGTCCTCCATCCCGAAAACCTACAGACCGTCTTGCTAAGAGATAAGAACCATTCAGGTGTTTAGTAGGAGTCCTCATATACACCATTCAGAGAATGGGAGTCCTCATATACCGGAAACTGCACTGTCTATTGCTAAAGGAGAATATGGAATTTAGCATGCAGATATTATGAATCGGTCATTTCAGGACTCCAGCAACATTCTGGTCCTCGTAAAAGTTGTAAATGCGTATTGGTCACTCCAAGTCTGTTAGGTCCCTCAGAACAACTAAAGCCAGATTCCAGGACAAAAAGAATCTTCTTGCCATATTTGGATGTAACTCTGGTCTTAAGGTGAACCCGATAATCCTTTCCCTTCTGTGTCTCTTTTTATTTTGAGAAGGGAAAAGGGTTTTGCACTTGCCAAATATTTACTATGTACTTTTAATGGTAACCAAGAATCATGGAAACCACATACCTAGGAAATCTGGGCATCTGTCTATTTATATACTGAATTAGGATTCCAAATCGACAGGAAAAATCAGGGCATCTTACTGAGAATAAAAAGGAAATCCGGTTCTAGGAGTTCTCACTTACTGGAATCTACAGGGCCTCTTGATAAGGTTTAATCAGCAATCTGGGCTTCTGGGTCACAACATTTTCAGAGCTACTTGCTCCGTGGATATGCTAAATCTGTCATTATACATCCTCAGGATCTTTCTGATCCTCTTGTTAGTTGTAATCAAGGATTTGTCCCTAGAAATCCTTTTGTTTCCTGTGAGCAGCTACGATCAAATTCATATTCCCCAGAATCAAAAGGTATATTTGGTACAAAATTGTTCGATTCAGTGACCTCAAAGTACAGAAAATTCTTGTGGGTGGGCAGTTAG
>NW_007252804.1:3415-4400 GCF_000164805.1 Carlito syrichta
GGCTAACAAGAATCAGGGTTTAGAAGCTGGAACATAGACAATAGCAGTCCTCATATGCAGAATCTATATGATCTCTAGCTAAGGAGATCTAAGAAACCAATGTTACACGGTTCCTCCGTCACAATATCTACATGATATATTGCTAATGGCAAAACAAGAATCAGGGTTTCCAAACAGGATTCTGGGGAAAGGGAATCCTCATATACAGGATGTTACACGGCCCATCTCTAAGGAAGAATAAGGAATCTGTGATACACTAGTCCACAATCTGAAAAATTCTCAGGGTGTCTTTCTGCAGTATGAACAAGAATCAAGTCTTCAATCTCATCTCATGTTTCAGAGATATTTGGCTTGTGGGTATTATGAATCAGTCATTTCAGGAATCCAGCAACAATCTGGTCCTCTTGAGAGTTCTATTCGGGTATCTGGTAGTATAAATCCCTTATTTTCCTCGGGACAATTAAGGCCAGATTCCCGGAAAAAAAGTATCATATTGCCGTATTTGGATGTAACTTTGGTCTAAAGATGAACTTGGTAATCCTCAAATTTCCGTTTGTACCTTATTTGTAGAGGGGCTGAGGGTTTTGCAGTTCAAAACTATTCAGTACGAATTATTAAAATGTAACCAGGATCCATGGATTCCACGTCCCTAGGAAACATCTGGGCATCTGCATTTTTGTACACAAAGTTTTGGAATCCACATGGACAGGGAAATTCAGGGCATTTTGCTGAGAAGGAAAGGGAATCTGATTCTAGTAATTCTCAATCGCCTAAATCTACAAAGTCTCTTGATAATGTTAAATAAGCAATCTGGGCTTCTATGTCGCCACATTTTTAGTGTGTCTTTTGAAAATGACCCAGGAATCTTGGGTTCCAATTCCTCAAGAACTTTATGGGAGTCTTTCTCTGGATATCCAAGCAACTGGAATTCTAGGTCACCAGGAAATATCTAGGCGTCTTGCTGAGAATGAAGCAGGAATTTTCA
>NW_007252804.1:4650-9236 GCF_000164805.1 Carlito syrichta
CGATTCAAGGCATGAATGTGGCTAATAGCAATCCTCATATACTGGAAACTACATGGCCTCTTGCTAACAAAAGAGAAGAAATCTGTTTCCCACGGCTCCTCTATCAAAAAATCTACATGACTTCTTAGTAAGGGCTAAACAAGTATCAGGGTTTCGAAACAGGAATCAAGGGAAAGAGAGTCCTCACATACAGGACACTACATAGCCTCCTACTAAGTACAAATAAAGAATCATGGTTGTACGCGCCCTCATTCCAAAAAATTCCCAGGTTGTCTGCTATGGACAAAAAAGAAATAGATCTTTGAGCTCCCCAAATGTTTCAGAGCACTTTACCATTCAGATATTATGAATCGGTCATTTCTGTACTCCAGCAACCTTCTGGTCCTCTTAAATGTTGTAAATGGTATTGGGCACTCTAAATCCGTTAGGTTCCTCAGAACAACTAAGGCCAGATTCCAGGACAAAAAGAATCTTCTTGCCATATTTGGATGTGACTCTGGTCTTAAGATGAAGCCTGTAATCCTTCCACTTCCATGTCTCTTTTTATTTTGAGTAGGGACAAGGGTTTTGCACTTGCCAAATGTTTACAACGTACTTTTAATGGTAACCAGGAATCATGGAATCCACAAACCTAAGAAACTTCTGGGCATCTGCCTTTTGATACACTGAATTTTGAATCCAAATAGACAGGAAAAATCAGGGCGTCTTACGGAGTATTAAAAGGAAATCCGGTTCTAGGTGTCCTCATTTCTGTAATCTACAGGGTCTTTGATAAGGTTTAATCAGCAATCTGGGCTTCTGGGTCCCTACATTTTCAGAGCTACTTGCTCCGTGGATACGCTAAATCTGTCATTACAAATCCTCAGGATGTTTCTGTTCCTCTTGTTAGTTGAAATCAAGGATATGGCCCTAGAAATCCTTTTGTTCCTGAGACCATCTACGATCATTATCATATTCCCCAGACTCAAAAGGTATACTGGTACAAAATTCCTCGATTCAGGTGACCTCAAAGTACAGAAAATTCTTGTCGGTGTGCAGGTAAAAACTGGGGTATTGGGTTTGGAATATTCCACCTTTTGGAGAGGTCTTGTGAATGGGAACCAGGAATCTTGGATTCCAGTTCCCAAAGAACATTATGGACGTCTTTCTCTTGATATCCAAAAAACTGGAATTCTTGGTCACCAGGAACTGTCTCAGCATCTTGCATAGTGAAGCAGGAAGCTGGGTAATGTAAGTCGTCATATACAGGAAACTACAGGTCATAGTGCTAAGGAAGTATAAGGAAACGTCCTTAAATTAGTCGTCAATCCCAAAAACTACAGTCCGTCTTCCTAAGATGTAACCAGCAATCCGGTTTTTGAAGTAGGAATCTGGGTAATGGTAGTCCTCACATAAAGGAAACGTCTCTGCCTATTGCTAAGTAAGAATAAGGTATCTGCGTTTCTCGGGTCCTCAATCCCAAAAATCTACAGAGCATCTTGGAAGTTCTAAAAAAAATCAGAGTTTCGAAACAGGATGTATCTAAAGAGAGTCCTAATATACAGCAATATACACATCCCCTTTCCAAGGAAGAAAAATAATGGGGGTTATAGCAGTCCTCAGTTCTTAAAATCAGCAGGTCATCTGCTGTGGGCTAAACAATAATCAGGGTTTAGAAGCTGGAACATAGGTAATAGCAGTCCTCAGATGCAGAATCTATATGATCTCTACCTAAGGAGAACTAAGAACTTCTTTTACACAGTTCCTCCATCACAATATCTACATGACATCTTGCTAATGGCAAAACAAGAATCTGGGTTTCCAAACAGGATTCTGGGAAAAGGGCGTCCTCATATACTGGACATTACATGGCCCCTCGGTAAAGAAGAATAAGGAATCTGTGATTCACTAGTCCACGATCCGAAAAATTCTCAGGGCTTCTGGCTGCGGTATAAACAAATATCAAGGCTTCGAGCTCGACTTATGTTTCAGAGATATTTGGCTTGTGAGTATTATGAATCAGTCATTTAAAGACTACAGCAACATTCTGGTCCTCTTGAGAGTTGTAATCGGGTATCTGGTTGTACAAATCCCTCAAGTTACTCGGGACAATTAAGGAGAGATTGCCGGAAAAAATGTATCATATTGTCTTATTGGGATGTAACTTTGGTCTTAAGATGAATTTGGTAATCCTTGAATTTCCGTTTGTAATTTAGTTGTAAAGGGGCCAAGGGAATTGCAGTTGCCAAATATTTAGTATGAATTATTAAAATGTAACCAAGATCCATGGATTCCACGTCCGTAGGAAACATCCGGGCATATGCATTTTTGTACACAGAGTTTTGGAATACTCATGGACAGGGAAATTCAGGGCATCTTGCTGAGAACGGAAAGGGAATCCGGTTCTTGGTGTTCTCAATTGCCTAATTCTACAAAGTCTCTTGATAAGGTTTGATCAGCGATCTGGGCTTCTATGTCGTCACATTTTTAGTGAGTCTTTTGAAAAGGGACAAGGAATCTTGGGTTCCAATTCCTCAACAACTTTATGGGAGTCTTTCTCTTGATATCCAAGCAACTGGAATTCTAGGTCAACAGGAAGTATCTTGGCGTCTTGCTGAGAATGAAGCAGGAATTTCAGTATTGGGTGCCCTCATATACAGAACACTACACGACCTGTTGCTACGGAAAAACAAGGATTCTTGGTTACACGAGGCCTCCACCCCAAAAAGCTATAGACTGTCTTGCTAATAGATAACCACCATTCAGAATTTGGGAGTAGGAATCTGGAGAATGGGAGTCCTCATATACAAAAAACTGCACTGTCTCTTGCTAAAGGAGAATAAGGAATGTGGTTTACAAGTGTACTCCATACCAATAAAATCTCAGGAATTCTTGCTAAGGGCTAAACACGAATTTGGGTATATGAAGCATAAACTAGAGAAATGAAATGCTCATATACAGGCAAATGCACTGACTTTTTCTAAGAAGAATAAGGAATGTGGGTGACATGCTTTCTCCATCTCCAAAAAAATATACCGCATCTTCCTAATATCTAAACAAGAATCAAGCTTTCGACGCATGTATCTGTGAACAGGAGTACTCATATACTGGTAACTGTACGGCTGTCTAAAAGTAAGGAAAATGTGTTATACGAGTCCTCAATCCTGAAAATCCACTGGGCATCTTGCTGATGGCTAAAGAAGAATCAGGGATTCGAGACATGAATGTGGGTAATAGAAATCCTCATGTACAGGATAGCTCTGTTTTCCACGGTTCCTCTATCAAAAAATCTTCATGATTTCTTACTAAGGGCTAAGAAGAATCAGGGTTTCAGAACAAAAATCAAGGGAAAGAGAATCCTCACATACAAGACACTTCATGGCCTCCAACTAAGTACAAATAAAGAATCCTTGTTGTACGCGCCCTAAATCCAAAAACTTCCATAGTTGTCTGCTATGGGACAAACCAGAAACAGATCTTTGAGCTCCCCAAATGTTTCAGAGCAATTTAGCATTCGGATATTATGAAGCAGTCATTTCAGGACTCCAGCAACATTCTGGTCCTCTTAAATGTTGTAAATGGTATTGGACTCTCCAAGCCACTACACGACCTGTTGCTACGGAAGAATAAGGAATCTTGGTTACACGAGGCCTCCATCCGAAAAACCTACAGACCGTTTTACTAAGAGATAACCACCATTCAGGGTTTGGGAGTAGGAATCTGGATAATAGGAATCCTTCTATACAGGAAACTGAAATGTCTATTGCTAAAGAAGAATAGGGAATCTGTTTTACACGTGTCCTCCATTGCAATAAAACTTCAGGGTTTCTTGCTAAGGGCTAAACACGAATTTGGGTTTTTGAACCACAAACTAGGCAAATGAAATCCTCATATACAGGCAAATGCACTGACATTTCTTATGAAAAAATAAGGAATGTGGGTGACATGTTTTCTAAATCTCCAAAAAAGTATACGGCGTCTTCCTAAGTTCTAAACACGAATCAAACTTTGAACAGGAGTACTCATATACAGGTAACTGCACGGTTATTGCTAAAAATAAGGAATCTGGGTTATAGGAGTGCTCAGTCCTGAAAATCTACAGGGCATCTTGCTGACTGCTAAAGAAAAAACTGGAATTCGAGGCATGAATGTGGGTAATAGCCATCCTCAAATACAGGAAACTACATGGCCTCTTGCTAATAAAAGAGAAGAAATCTGTTTTCCAAGGTCCCTCTATCAAAAAATCTACATGACTTCGTACTAAGGGCTAAACAAGATCAGGGTTTCGAAACAGGAATCAAGGGAAAGAGTGTCCTCACATACAAGACACGACATGGCCTACAACTATGTACGAATAAAAAATCATTGTTGTATGCGTTCTCAATCAAAAAAATTCCCAGTTTTTCTCCTATGAGAGAAAGAAGAAACAGATACTCGAGCTCCCCAAATGTTTCAGAGCAATTTAACATTCGGATATTATGAATCGGTCATTTCAAGACACCAGCAACATTCTGGTCCTCTTAAAAGTTGTAAATGATATTGGGCACTCCAAGTCCGTTAGGTTCCTCAGAACTACTAAGGCCAGATTTCAGGAAAAAAAGAATCAC
>NW_007252805.1:0-560 GCF_000164805.1 Carlito syrichta
TTACCTACCTACACAACTGGGTAGACAGATGACTAAACTAGATGATTTAACCAGCTAGCCGGCTGACTATTCAGCTGACTTAACTCGCTGAAATCACTAGCTAGGAGGTAGCTATCTAGTTGAGTTAACTAGCTAGCTACCCACTTTGCCAGTTGGCTACTCAGCTTTCTTAACTAGTTGAATTAACCAGCTAGCCAGCTGCCTTGAGAAACTGATTTAACTAGCTCGTTACCTGGCTAGCCAGCTGATTTAACTAGCTGACTTAACTAGTTAGGTACCTATCTAGTCAGCAGATTTAATAGTTAACTTACTAACTAGCTATCTAGCTAGGTGGCTGAGTTAAGCAGTAAGCTATCCAGCAAACTACTTATCTAACAAGCTCACTTATATAGTTAGCTGCCTAGCTAGCTAGCTGACTTAACGAGCTAGCTAGCTTGTTAGCTTCCTCGTTATCTAAGGTGCTAGCTAGCTGACTTAATTATCTGACTTAACTCATTAGCTAATGAGCTAACTAGCTGACTCAACCGGCTGACTTAACTCTTTAGCTAACTAGCTAGCTA
>NW_007252805.1:1567-8335 GCF_000164805.1 Carlito syrichta
AGTGGATTTGCTAGTTGACTTAACTAACTAGCTTATTATCAAGTTAACATAGCTAGCTAGCAAACAAGCTATCTATCTGTGTAGATAGCTGACTTAACTAGCTAGCTAATGGGCTAGTTAGCTGGCTAGCTGACATAACTATCTAGCTGACTAGCTAGCTGACTTGCTAGCTGACTTAACTACATAGCTGACTAGCAACCTGACTAGATAGCTGACTTAACTAGCTCGCTGAATAGTTAGCTGAAATGCTGCCTGACTTACTATCTAGATGACATAACCAGCTTACTAGATAGTTGGCTGGCTAGCTGGCTTAACTAGCTAGTTACCTGACTGGCTAGCTGGCAAGACAGCCAGTTATCTAGCTAGAGGACTGGCCAGCTGGCTGGCCAGCCAGCTTAAATAGCCAGCCAATGTCTGGACATTTGGATAGCAAGCCGGCTTAACAAGCCAGCCACCCTACTGTTCAGCTGGCTAGCCAGCTGGCTTAACTAGCAGGCCACATACCTGACCAGCCTGCTTACCAGCTGGCAAAACTTGCCAGCCACCTAGCTAGCCAACTGGCTAACCAGCTTACTTAACTGGCTGACTTAACTAGGTAGTGATCTGGCTAGAGAGCTGGCTTAATGAGCCAGTCACTTTGCTAGCCAGACGATTTACCAGCTCACTTAACTTGCTGACTTAACTAGCTTCCCAGCTGACTAGCCAGCAGACTTAATTACCTAGCTACCTATCTAGACAGGTGGGTAGCCAACTTACTTAGCTAGCTGACTTAACCAGTTAGAAAGCTGGCTAACAAGCTGAATTAAATTGCTAGCTACTTAGCTAGTCAGATGGCTAGCCACTTGAATTAACTAGCTGACTTAGCAACTAGCCAGTTGGCTAGCCAGCTGACACAACTAGTAGACTTAACTCATTAGCCATCTGGCTAGCCAGCTGACTTAACTAGCTGAAAGCAGTAGTTAGCCAGGTGGCTGTCCAGCTGACTTAACCAGCTAGTTACCTATGTAGCCCACTGGCTTTCCAGCTGACTTAACTACCTAGCTAACCAGCTGACTAGCGAGCTGAATTAACTAAGTGACTTAACTAGCTAGCAAGCTGGCAAGTCGGCTGAATTATCTAGCTAGTTAAACAGCTAGGCAGCTGGCTAACCAGGTGACTTAACTAGCTTACTTAACTAGCTAGCAAGCTGACTTAAGTAGCCGACTGAACTAGGTAGCTACTTGATAGTCAGCTGAATTAACCATCTTGCTATATAGTTAGCCAGGTGTCTAGCCAGCCGATTAAACTACTTGACTTAATAGCTTGTCAGCTGTCTAGCCAGCTCACATAGTTAACAAGCTACCTAGCCAGCCAGCTTGATACCCAGCTGACTTAACTAGGTGAATTAAATAGCTAGGCAGCAGGCTAGAAAGCTGACTTAACTAGGTGACCTACAAGCTAGCCAGCTGTCTAGCAGGCTGACCTAACTGCATAGCTACCTAGCTAGCCAGCTGACTTAACTATCTAGTTACCTATGTATCCCACTGGCTTGTCAGTTGACTTACCTAACTACCTAGCTAACCAGCTGGATAGTGAGCTGACTTAACTAGGTTACTTAACTAGCTATCTCACTCTCCAGACTGGTGACTTATCTATCTACCTACCCATCTAGACAGCTGACTAGCCAGGTGTCTTAAATCACTGACTTAACTAGTTAGCAAGCTGACTTAACTAGCTGACTTAACCAACTATCTACCTAGCTATCCAGCTGGCTTACCTAGCCGAAATAACTAGCTAGCCAGTTGGCTAGCCACGTGACTTAACTAGCTTTTAAACTACAAAACCAGCTGGATTGTCAACTGACTTAATGAGTTGAATTAACTAGCTAGCTGATTGCCAGCCGACTTAACTAGCTGACTTTACCAAATACTCAGCTGGCTAGCCAGCTGACTAAACTAGCTGGCTACCTCCCTAACCAGATGACTAGCCAGCTGAATTTCCTAGGTGACCTTATGTAGCAAGTTGGTTAGCCAGCTCACATAACTAGCTAGCTACCAAGCTAGACAGCAGGTTAACCAGTAGAATTAACTAGGTGCATTGAACACTAGTCTGCTGGTTAGTAAGCTGACTCATCCAACTATCTACATATGTAGCCAGCTGCATAGACAGCTGACTAAACTAGGTGAATTATCCAGATAACCAGTTGGCTAGCCAGCTGACTTAACTCGCAGACATCACTAGCTAGCCAGGTAGCTATCTCGCTGACTTAGCTATCTAGTTACCTACCTTGCCGGTTGGTTTGCCAGTTCTATTAACTAGCTGACTTAACCAGCTATCCACCTAGTTAGCCAACTGACTTAACTAGCTCGCTACCTAGCTAGCCAGCTGCCTTAAATGGTTAGCTAACTAGCTAGCTACCTAGCTAAGAAGCTGACTTAAATAGTTAGCTGGCTAGCAAGCTATCTGAGTTAACCAGCTAGCTGACTAGTTTGCTTACTCATTATCTAAAATGCTAGCTAGGTGACTTAATCATCTGACTTAACTCATTAACTAACAAGCTAGCTAGCTGAAACAAGTAGCTGACTCAACTCATTAGCTACCTAGCAAGTTAGCTCATTCAACCAGCTGACTTAACTCGTTAGCTAACTAGCTAGCTCAACCAACTGAGTCAACCCGTTTGATATCTAGTTAGCTACCTGACTCAACCAGCTGATTTAACCCGTTAGTTACCTAGGTAACTACCTGACTCAACCTGATGATGTAACCCGTTAGCTCACTAGCTAGCTAGTTGTCTTAACAGGCTGACTAATTTAGAAAACTGACTTAACAATATGACTTAGCTAACTGACAACTATTTAGCCAGCTGAGTTAACTGGCTGACAACTATTTAGCTAGCTGACTTAACTACCTGAATTAAATAGTTAGCTAAATATTTAACTAGCTGAATAACTGCGTGATTTAATAATTAGCTAACTAGTTAGGTAGCAGACTTAAATAGCTGACTTAAATATTTAGCTAACTATTGAACTAGTTGACTGAGCTTGCTGATTTAGCTAGCTAGCTGGTGAGCTAGCTTACTTAGCTAGTTAACTAGTTGGCTAACAAGATAGCTAACTGATTTAACGAGTTGGTTAACTAGTTAGCCAACTGGTTTAACTAGTTTGTAAATGAGTAAATTAGCTGACTTAACTAGTTGGTTAACGAGTTAGCTAGGTGACTTAACTTGGCTGACTGGTCGCCTGATTTGTTAGCTGATTTAACATATTGGCTGACTACTGGCCATCTTATTACATGGCTTAACAAGGTGGTTCATTATTTGGCCGACTAGTTAGCTGTGTCAACGAGTTGACTGATGAATTGGCCCACTAGTTACCACGATTAGCTAGTTGGCTGGCTGGTTTCCTCACCTAACAAGTTGGCCAAGTATTTGGCTGACTAGTCGGCTGGCTTAACTATTTGGCCACCAAGTTAGCAGAACTAACATCTCAGATGACAAGTTGGCCGACTATTAGGCCTATTGGTTAGGTGAAATCACTAGTTGGCCGGTACACATCCAAACGTTTAGCTGACTTTACTAGTCAACTGGCAGTTTAGCCAACTGTTCAGCTGAATTGACTAGTCGGCCAGCGAGTGAGCTGACTGGTCAGCTGACTTAACTAGCTGGCCGGTGAGTGATCTGCCTGGTCAGCTGACTTAACTAGCTGGCCGGTGAGTGATCTGCCTATTCAGGTGACTTAACTAGTCGGCTGGTGAGTAAGCCGACTGTTCAGCTGACTTAATATTCGGCTGGCGAGTGAGCTTGATTGGTCAATTGACTTTAATCGGCTGGCTAGTGAGCTGACAGGTAAGGATACTTAACGTAGTCAACCAGCGACTAAGCCGACTGGTGAGCCTACTGAACTAGTCAGCTGTCAAATGAGCCAATGGGAGAACTGCCTTAACTAGTCAGCCAGCGAGCTAGCCAACCAGTGAGCTGACTGAACAGTGAGCTGCCTGGCGAGCAAGCTGACTAGTTAGCTGACGTGTTGGCCTGTGAATGAGCCGACAAGTAATTGACCTGTGGGCAGGCAAGCAAGTCGATTGATTTGCTGACTGGTTGGCAGGAGAGTGAGCAGAATATTTAGCTAACCTGATGGAAAGGGAGTGAGTCCACTAGTTATCTGATCAGCTGGTTGAGTGGATAGCCGATTAGTTAGCTAAGTAATTAGCTGATTTGCTAGCTGACATGACAAGCTAGCTGACTAACTAGCTGGCTATCTAGCTGACATAACTAGCTAGCAAACAAGCTATCTAGCTGTCTAGCTAGCTGACTTAACTAGCTAGCTAACTGGCTAGTTAGCTGACTTGCTGACTTTACTATCTAGCTGACAATCTGGCTGACTTGCTAGCTGACTGAACTGGCTAGCTGAGTAGCAACCTGACTAGCTAGCTGACTTAACTAGCTAGCTGAATAGTTAGCTGACTTGCTAGCTGACTTAACTAGCTAAGTAGCTAGCTAGGAGACATTACTAGCTGACTAGCTGGCTAACCAACTGACATAACTAGCTAGCTACTGGGTTGGTTAGATGGCTAGCCAACTGGTTTACCTAGCTAGCTACCTAGTTGTGTAGCTGGCTAGGCTGTCAGCTATATAGTTACTGGACTGGCCAGCAGGCTAGCCAGCTGGCTTAAATAGTCAGGTGGCTGACTGGACATTCGACTAGCCAGCTTGCTTAACTAGCTAGCCACCCTGCTCATCAGCCGGCTAGCCAGCCAGTTGAACTAGCTGGCCACCTACCTGAGCAGCCTGCTAACCAGCCAGCTTAACTTGCCAGCGATCTAGCTAGCCAGTCAGCTAATCAGCTAACTTTACTAGTTGACTTAAGTAGGTAGACATCTGGCTAGATAGCTGGTTTAATTAGCTAGCCACCTAGATAGCCAGTTGGCTAGCCAGGTCACTCAACACGCTGACTTAACAAGCTAGTCAGCCAGTTAGCCAGCTGACTTAATTAGCTAGCTACATATCTCGCAAGGTGGCTAGCCAGGTGACTTAACTCGCTGACTTAACTACCTAGCCAGCTGGACAGACAGCTGAGTTAACTATGTAGCTACCTAGCTAGCCAGTTGGCTAGACACTTGAATTAACTAGCTGACTTAACCAGCTAGCCAGCTGGCTAGGCAGCTTACTCAACTATCTGATTTAATAAGTTAGCCAGCTGGCTAGCCAGCTTACTTAACTAGCTGACATACTTAGCTAGCCAGGAGGCTAGCCAACTGACTTAATTAGCTAGCTACCTATGTATCCTGCTGGCTTGCCAGCTGACTTAACAACCAAGCTACCTAGCTAACCAGCTGACTAAGCAGCTGACTTAACTAGCTAGCTACTTAGCTAGGCAGCTGGCAAGCCAGCTAACTTAACAAGCTGATTAACTAGCTAAACAACTAAGTTAACTAGCTGATATAACTAGTTAGTTTCCTTAAAAACCAGATGACTTAAACATCTGAAATAACTAGCTAGCTACCTAGCTGGTGTCTAGCTATCTAGCCAACTTAACTAGCTGACTTAACTATCTAGCTGCTGACATAAATAGCTGACTTAACTACCTAGCTACCTAGCTAGACAGCTGACTTTACTAGCTGAAATATCTATCTAGCCAGCTGTCTAGCCTTTTGAAATGACTTGCTTTTTGACTACTAAGCAAGCAGGCTAGCCAACAGACTTAACTATCTAGCTACCTAACTAGACAACTGGATAGCATGGTGACTTAACTGGGTGACAAAACAAGATAGCCTCATGGCTATCCAGCTCACATAACTAGCTACCTACCTACATAGCCCGCTGGCTTGCCAGCTGAGTTGACTACCTAACTACCTAGTTAACATGCTGGCCAGCGAGCTGACTTAACTGTGTGACTTAACTAGCTAGCCAGCTGACTAGCCAGCTGATTTAACTAGCTAGCCACCCTGCTTTGCAGCTGGCTAGAAAACTGACTTAAATGAATGACTTAACTAGCAATTTACCCAGCTAGCCAGATGAATTAACTAGAGGACTTAACTAACTAACTACCTAGCTAGCCAGCTGGCTAGCCAGCTGAGTTAACTCACTGACTTAACTAGATAGCAGGCTGATTTAACGAACTGAATCAACCAGTTAGCTACCTAGCTAGCCAGCTGACTTAACTAGCTGGCTTAACTAGCTAGCTACCCAGGTAACTATCTAGCTGGCCAGCTGACTAAACCAGCTGACTTAACTAGCCAGATAACTGATATAATTGACTGACTTATATAGCTAAATTCCTAGCCAGCCAGCTAACTAGCTAGCCAGATGGATAGCCATATAACTTGACTAGCTTTTTAAACTAGCTAACAAGCTGGATAGCCAACTGACTTAATGAGCTGTCTTAACTAGCTAGCCAGGTGGTTGCCAGCTGACATAACTAGCTGGCTCTCTATCTAGCCAGCTTGATAGCCAGCTGACTTACCTAGCTGACTTAAGCTAGTAGTGGGATAGCCAGCTCATTTAAGTAGTTAGCTACCTAGCTAGTCAGCAGGTTAACCAGCTGACATAACTAGCTGACTTGAACTGCTAGCCTGCTGGCTAGCAACCTGACTTATCTAGCTAGAAACCTAACTAGCCAGATGGCTAGATAGCTGACTAAACTACCTGAATTAACCAACTAGTCAGTTGGCTAGCCAGCTGACTTAACTCAGTGACATCAGTAGCTAGCCAGGTAGCTTTCTAGCTGACTTAACTAACTAGCTACCTACCTTGTCAGTTGGTTTGCCACCCTCTCTTAAATAGCTGAATTA
>NW_007252806.1:0-4262 GCF_000164805.1 Carlito syrichta
TCACTGGCCAGCTTACTTGTTAAGGCAGCTCACACTTTGGATCACTTGAAGGCCAAGTAGTTAAGTTGGCTCAACTGATGGCTCACTCACCGGCTGACTAGGTAAGTCTTCTGATCAGACAGCTCACTCACTAGCCAACTAAAGTAAGCTGACCAGTCAGCTCATTAGTCGGCTGACTATTTAATACATCTGACCAGTTGACTCACATGCCAGCTGACTAGTTATGCCAGCTAACTTGTAGGCGACTAGACGGACAAGTAGTTAACTAAGCTAACCAATCGGCCGACTAGTTGGCCCACTTTTCAGCTGACAAGTTATCTCTGTTAACTAGTAGACCGAATAGCTAGGCCAGCTAACTAGATGGCCATCTAGTCGTCTGCCTAATTAGGTCTGCAAACCAGCCAACCAACTGGTTAAGGGAGCTAGCTAGTGAGCCAGCACATCAGTCAATTAGTTAACCCAGCTAACTAGTCAGCCAACTTTTTTGCCGACTTGTTAAGCCAGCTAACACATCAGCCTAGTAGTCAGCCAACGTGCTTAACCAGTGAAGTAGTAGGCCAGATCGTAAGCCAACATGTTAAGACACCCAGTTAACTCGTTAATCAACTAGTTAAGTCAGCTAGTTAACTCATTTAACAACTCATTAAAACAGATAGCTAACTCATTAACCAATTCGTCAGCTAGCTACCTCGTTAGCAAATTAGTTGTCAGCTACCTAAGTCAGGGATCTAAAAAGGTAGCTAGCTAAGTCAGCTTGCTAAGTCAGCTAGCTTACTAGTTAGCTAAGTTATTAAGTAAGCTACTTAAGTCTACTACGTAACTAGATAGCTAATTATTAAATTAGCTAGATATTCAGCTAGTTAAATCATTAGCTACATATTGAATTCAGGTAGTTAAGTCAGCTAGCTAATGAGTTAAGTCAGCCAGTTAAGTCAGCTAGCTAAGTAGTTAAGTCACCTAGCTAAGTCAGCTAGTTAAGTCAACTTTCTAATTTAGTCAGCTGGTTAAGACAGCTAGCTAGGTAAAGTGTTAAGAGAGCAGGTTGAATCAGATAGTTAGCTAGTAAACTAATGAGTTAAGTCAGCTGATTGAGTCAGCTAGCTGGCTAGTTAACAAACGGGTTGAGTCAGCTGCTTGAGTAGGCTAGCTAAAATGTTAGCTAACGAGTTAAGTCTGCTGGAGGAGTCAGCTCTCTAGCTAGTTAGCTGAAGAGTTAAATCAGTTGGTTAAGTCAGCTAGCTAGCTCGTTAGCTAATGAGTTAAGTCAGATGAATAAATCAGCTACCTAGCATGTTAGATAACGAGTAAGCTACCTAGTAAGGTAGCTGGTTAAATCAGATAGCTAACTAGGTAACTAACTAGCTTGTTAGATAGGTAGTTAGCTGGTTAGCTTACTATTTATGTCAGTCAGCTAGCTAGGGAGTTAGTTAGCTAGTTAGCTATTAAATCAGCTGGCTAGCTAGGTAGCTAGCTTGTTAAGTCAGCTAGTTAAGTCAGCTGGCTAGCCAGTTGGCTAAGTAGGTAGTGAGCTATTTAAATCAGTTGACTAGGCAGTTGGCTAGCTGGTTAATTCATTTAGTTAAGAAGCTGGGTAGCCAACTGGCAAGGTAGATAGCCACCTTCCTAGCTAGTGATGTCAGCGAGTTAAATCAGCTGGATAGCCAACTGGCTAGCTGGTTAAATCATCTAGTTTAGTCATCTGTCTAGCCAATAGGGTAGGTAGGTAGCTAGCTAGATAAGTCAGCTTAATAACCAGCAGGCTAACTGTTCAATTCACCTAGGTAAGTCTTCTGGCTCGTCTGCTGCCTAGGTAGGTAGCTAGCTAGATTAGTTAGCTGGCTAGCCAGCTTGCTAGCTTAAGTCAGCAAGGTAAGTCAACTGACTAGCCAGCTGGCTAGAGAGGTAGCCAGCTAGTTAAGTCAGCTGTGTAGCCAGCTGAGTAGCTGGTTAAGTCAGCTAGTTAAGTCAGCTGACAATCAGCAATCTAGGTAGTTAAGCCAACTCATTAAGTCAGTTGGCTATCCAATTGGTTAGCTAGTTAAAAAGCTTGTTAAGTTAGATGGCTAGCCATTTCAGCTAGTTAAGTCAGCTAGCTGACTAGGAATCTAGCTATATAAGTCAGCTAGTTATGTCAGCTGTGTAGCTAGTTAAGTCAGCTAGCTATGTCAGCTGGCTAGATAGATAGCTAGGTAGGTAGCCAGACAGTTGAGACAGCTAATTAACTCAACTGAATAACTAGGTAGCTAGCTGGTTAAGCCAGCTAGTTACATCAGCTTGCTATCTAGTTAAGTCAGCGATTTAAGTTAGCTGGCTAGCCAATTGCCTATCTGGGAAGCTAGCTAGTTAAGTCAGCTGACTAGCTAGTTAGCTAGCTAGCTAAGTAACCTTGATAAGGCAGGTCACTAGCCAGCTGGTTAGCTAGGTAGCTAGGTAGTTAAGTCAGCTGACAAGTCAGCATGCTACATAGGTAGCTAGCTAGTTAAGATAGCTGGCTATTGAGCTGGCTAGCTAGGTAGCTAGGTAGTTAGGTAAGCATGCTATCCAGCCGGCTACCTATTTAAGTCACTTAGTTAAGTCAGCTGCCTAGACACCTCCCTAGCTAGGTCGTTAGATAGTTAAGCCCGCTGACTAGATAGTTGTGTCACCTAGTTAAGATGCCTACCTAGCCAGTTGGCTAGCAATGTAGCTTGCTACTTAAATCAACTGACTAGAGAGATGGCTAGTGAATTAAGTCACTTATTTAAGTCAACTGGCTAGCCAGCTGGCTAGCGATATAGCAAGTTAGTTAATTCAGCTGACTAGCAAGCAGGCAAGCTATTTAAGACAGCTAGTTTAGTCAGCTGGCTAGCCAGTTGGCTAGCTAGGTAGTAAGCCAGTTAAGTCTTTGGCCAGTCAGCTGATTGGCTAATTAAGTCAACTCATTAAGTCAGCTGGCTAGACAGCTAGCTAGCCAGGTAGAGAGCTAGTTAAGTCAGATGGCTAGCCAGCTGGCTAACTAGTTAAGTCAGCTAGTTGAGTCAGCTGGCTAGTCGTGTGGCTAGCCAGTTAAGTCAACTAATTAATTCAGCTGGCTATCCAGCTGTCTAGCTAGGTAGTAAGCTAGTAAAGTCAGCTGCCTATCCAGCTGGCTAGCTAGTTAAGACAGCTACTTAATTCAGCTTGCTTCCTATCTGGCTAGCTAGGTTGCTAGCTAGTTAAGTCAGCTGGGTACACTGCTGGCTAGCTGGTTAAGTCAGCTAAATTATTCAGCTGGTCAGCCAGCTGGCAATTCAGTTGAGTCAGACAGTTAAGTCAGCTGGCTAGCCACCTGGCTAGCTGGTTAAGTCAGCTAGTTAAGTCAGCTCGGCAGTCAGCTGGCTAGCTAGTAGTTAACTAATTATGTCAGGTTGTTAAGTCAGCTGGCTAGCCAGATTCCTATCAGGGAATCTATCTAGTTAAGTCAGATGGCCAGCCAGTTGGCTAGCTAGTTAAATCACCTAGTTAAGTCAGCTAGCTGGCCTGCAAATTAGCTAGGTAGGTAGTTACATCAGCTGGCAGGCCCGTGGTCTATGTAGGTAGGTAACTAGTTAAGTCAGCTGGCTAGCCATCAGGCTATCTAGTTGTGTCAGCTAGATAAGTCAGCTGGCTATTCAGCTGTCTAGGTAGGTAGATAGATATTTAAGTGTGCTGGCTACCCAGATGGCTAATTACTTAAGTGAGCTAGTTAAGTCAGCTGGCAAGGCCGCAGGCTAGGTAGATAGCTAGACAATTAAGTCAGCAGGCTATCCAGCTGACCAGTAGTTAATTCAGCTAGTTTAGTCAGCTGGCTAACCAGTTGAGTAGCTAGTTAAGTCAGCATATTGTCAGTTGTCAAGCCAGCTTGCTAGCTAGTTAAAAAGCTAGTTAGTTCAGATGGGTTTCCAGCTGGCTTGCTGTTTATTTCAGCTAGTTAAGTCAGCTAGCTAGCTAGGAAGCTAGCTAGTTAAGTCAGCTAGATATGTCAGCTATCTAGCTAGTTAAATCAGCTAGTTAAGTCAGCTAGTTCTATGATAGCTAGCTAGGCAGCTAGCGAGTTGTCAGCTAGTTAAGTCAGCTGGATAGCTAATTAACTCAGATAGTTAAGTCATCTAGCTAGCCAGCTATTTAGTTCAGATGCTATTTATCTAGTTAAACCAACTAGTTAAATCAGTTGGCTGGCATGCAGGTTACTTAGGTAGTTAAGTAGTTAAGTCAGCTGGCAAGCCAGTGGGCTATGTACGTAGCTAGCTAGTTAAGTCAGCTGG
>NW_007252806.1:4665-6386 GCF_000164805.1 Carlito syrichta
CGTAGCTAGCTAGTTATGTCAGCTCTCTAGCCAGCTGGCTAGATACTTAAGTGACCAAGTTAAGTCATATGACTAGCCTGCTTGCTACCTTGGTAGCTTGCTATTTAAGTCAGCTGCCTAGACAGCTGGCTAGCCAGATAAGTCACCTAGAATTTCAGCTGGATAGCCATTTGGCTAGCTATGTAGCAAGTTAGTTACAACTGGCTACAAAGCAGGCTATCTAGTTAAGTCAGCTAGTTAAGTCAGCTGGTTAGCAGATTGACTAGCTAGATGACTGGCAAGTTAAGCTGACTGTTTAGCAGTCTGGTCAGGTAGGTGGCAAGCTAGTTAAACTGGGTGGCTAGTCAGTATGACCAGCAGCGTGGCTGCCTAGTTAAGCCAGCTCTCTATCCCACTATCCAACCAGCCGGCTGTCTATTTAAGCCGGCTGCTTAGCTAGCCGGCCAGCTTACTTGCTAGCTAGCCAGCTGCCTCTGCATCTAGCCAGCCAGGTAGCTAGCTAGTTAAGCCAGCTGTCTAGCCCTCTAGTCAACATGGTTGCTAGCAAGTTAAGTCAGCTTGCTAGCCAATTAACCAGCCAATTAACTAGTTAGCTAGTTGAAAGAGGTAGCTAGCCAGCTAGTAGTTAAGTCAGTTAGTAAGTCATCTAAATAGCCAGCTAACTTTTTAAGTCAGCTTGCTACTCAGGTTCCTAGTCAGTTAGCTAGCTAAGTCTGTTAGTTAGTCAGACAGCTAGTCCACTTGATAGCTAAGTCAGCTAGCCAGCTAACTAGCCAGTTACCTAGCTGGTTAAGTCAGCTAGCTAGACAGCTAGACAGCTTTTTTGCTAGTTAGTTATGTCAGCTAGATAGCCAGTTAACTAATCAGCTAGCTAGTTAATTCAGCTAGCAAATCATTTAGTTACATAGTTAACTAGTCATCTAGCAACTCAGCTATCTAGTCAGCTATGTAGTGGGGTCCCTCGCTTTCCATTAGTTAGCTATCTAGTAGACTTGCTCACATGCAAACTGGTCAGGAAACTAGTCGCCTTGCTCACCAGCCAACAGGTCAACTATCTTGTTGGCTTGCTCGAAGGCCAAAAGTTCAGCTAAGTAGTCATTTGCTCACCAGCCGACTAGTTACATCAGCTCACCGGTTGGCTCACTCGCTGGCAGACTAATTATTGCAAAGCACATGTAGGCTAATTAGCCAGCCAACTAGTTAATTCAGCTGACCAGCTGGCTCACTCGCCGTACAACTACTTAAGTCAGCTCACCTGTCTAGCTAGTTAGTTAGCAAATGGGTTGAGTCAGCTACTTGACAAGGCTAGCAAACTAGTTAGCTAATGAGTTAAATCAGCTGGATAGTAAGCTAGATAGCTAGATAGCTAATGAGTTAAATCAGCTGACTGAGTCAGCTAGCCAGATCATTAGCTAACAAAAGAAGTCAGATTATTAAATCACCTACCTAGCACGTTAGATAATGATTAAGTTAACTAGTTATCTAGCTGGTTAAGACAGCTAGCTAGCAAGGCAGCTAACTATTTAAGTCAGCTTGTCAGTTAGGTAGCTAGCTAGTTAACTAAATATTTAAGTCAGCTGGCTAACTAGTTAGCTAGCTAGTTAGCTAACTACTTAAGTCAGCTGGCTAGCTAGGTAGCTACTAGTTAACTCAGCTCCTTAAGTCAGCTGGGTAGCCAGCAGTTAACTAGGTAGTGAGCTAGTTAAGTCAGTTGACTAGCC
>NW_007252807.1:0-7470 GCF_000164805.1 Carlito syrichta
CTGATATAGAGATTAAAAGCCTGGAATTCCCGGCACACTGTTGCTTGTTTTGTGTGGACATACATTGACAGCCTCCATGATGGGAAGATCACAGGTCCATCCAAGTCCATTTTGCCTGATGTGTGATCCAAACAACCTGTCTCTTAATTTCAGGAGTGGTCCTGCCTGCAGGCACACACACTTAGTTTCTTCTGCCACTCCTGTTGGGGCATGCTTCCTCTTAGGCCTCAGGAAACAAAAGAGCTCTCAGCCAAACAATTTATAACTGTTGATCCCAGTGGATTTCCTGGGGATCAGCAATTCCCCCAGACTGGAAGTAGCCAATAACCTGTAAAATATTTCAAGGCAAACACCTCATCTGTTTCAGTTGCTGATATCTCTCCAACACCTGGAAAAGCACCTAGACCCAGCACCTTGTGAATCTTCTGCAGATAATCATGGAACGAATGACATATCACCCGTGATCTGGCATTTATCACAACCTAGCTCCTATTCAGTCCTACAAATTACTCGAGTCTCTCTTATTGGCAATACACTGAAAACCATGGGGAAATGCAGGCATGAGAAACTCAAAGGTCCTGACCTAAGGCACTGTGAGGGCAAGAAGGGGAGGTATACATGGTATTTACATAACTTTCTACAGAAAAAGTCAGACCCTGAGAAGAACTGCTCCCCACCCCACTCCATCCCTGCCAGACTTTTACAGAGACCAGCATCACTCTTACGGTCAGTCTAACCAACATCCCCATCAGAAAGGTATACGGATTGCCTAAACTACCGTAAGCCTGGGCAATGTCTCCATATAACTACTCAGAAAGCAGCAGAGCCTCCAGCAGCTGATGGTAGATGATCTAAGAGCCTTCTCTCGTATAGCACAGGACATGCTAACAAAGAGTACATAATTTATTTGTATTGATTCACCAGCAAACATTTGATCATATCTCCTTTCCTTCCTTTGGCCGAGAATCCATGGCCACAGTCCCAAAAAATTTATTTTTGGAAAAATATCTCCGTAAAAGTAAGTTCCTCACATATCTTAGCTATAAGAAGTAAAGGAGTCCAGGCCAGACAAACTTGCCAAGAAAAAGGGAAGAGAGACAGAGCAGTCCCCTTTTTTGAGTTGACTCTCGTCAAAACAATCCCCCTCCATAAGAAACAGACAAGGTGTGCTTGGGAATTAAAGCCTCAATTCTAAGATCTCACTGTCAGATACAGAATCGGAAATTTGGGGCAGATCAGCTTCCTGTTCTAGAGAAGTAAGAAGTACAAAGGAGCTGGCCAGACTCCAGGCCAAAGAGAAGGGACAAAAAATAAAAGGGGCAGAGGGAAGAAGGGAGTAAAAAGAAATAAGGGGCAGAAAGAAGTTTGGGCTTCACAATAGCCTGAGCTGGCATGAAAACGCCCAAAGTTCAGCATTGCTTTCATTCAACCTTGAAGGTTAAGTAAAGATTACAATAACCTTGTATCGAGCATGTACTATGTACTGACTGTGCTTCAGATACTGGTATATGTTAAACATAGTTTCTTCCCTCCAGATACTCTCTGATGGGTGAGACAGGCAGGTAAGCACATATTTAACTTAATGTGATTTCTGCATTAACAAGAACATTTATTGCTCCAACTCAAGGACACTGATGACTCTTTCAATCCTATGGTACCGAGACTCTTCCTATCTCAGAATATACTGGAAAACAAAGGGAAAAGTCAGGAAAAATATCTTTTCACTTTAACAAGCCTGGTCAGTTCAGGCAGACACAGGGAACTTAAAAACTGAGGTTCAATGTATTCAAGGACACCTAGAAGGAAGCCATGTGCTTTGAAACCACTGAATGCCTTCATGTTCCACAGACAGGTAGCAGAGACAGACTAAATTTTTAGCCAGTTTGTTGCTCTGAGCAGCAAGCAGACATCTAGAAGACCCAGAAAGGAACAGAAGCCCCCCCTGTGTCTCTAAAATCAGCACATGTTCTTTTCTTCCTGTCCCTCTCTGCATCCAACTACCTACTCTTCAAGCACCAGCTCAAGCCCAGACCCCAGCCGGGAGTCATTCCTTATCGCCCCAGTCCCCACTCATCTCTCCATCTGTGGCCCAGATTTCCCCACATCTCCCATCCCACATGCTTACCTTACAATTTGACCCTCACACATTTCCTATTGAGTGGTGGGGGTCTATGTTGCTTCCTTTGAGCCTAGACAGATCTTTGTGACTGCTTCAATAAGTAGAATACAGAGAGACTGATGTTGCTGAAGGTACACAATGTGTAACATGAGGATGCAAATGACACTGCACAAGCTAGACTAGAAATGCCAAGGAAATCAAAGTCATCGATACTGCTAAGCTACTAAATCAAGTCTGACCTGAAGCCATAAACCTCTAGTCTTTTCTGTCAAATAAGTTAATAAATCTTCCTTTTGTTTCAGCCTGTGTTCCTAACTGCTCAACTTGAAATACTTTTCCCATCTTTTAAGCCTCAGATCAAAATTACTTCCTCCACAAGGCCAACCCTAACTCCTCCACACAGATTACATTGTTCTTTCTTTTGTATGACTGTTGATGCATCCTGACATTATGGAAACTACACATTAGATTATAATATTTATATTTTATCATCTAACTACACTCTGAGATATATTTGAGAGCAGATTTTAAGCTTCTTGACATTTGTTATCAATCAATACATAAACATAACCTTACATGCATAAGTGTAATCATTTACGCAATCAATCAATAAACAAATGTAACCTGACATGCACACATGTTGTTTATAAACATGTTAATAAGTATTTTTAGGATGACCAGTAGTCAATTGATACATTCCAGTTAATGATAAAAATGGCAATAGGGCTGGGCTCGTGGCTCAGCCTGTAAGCCCAGCACTTTGGAAGGCTAAGGTGAGTGGATTGCCTGAGCCCATGGATTTGAGACCAGCCCAGGTAACTTGGCGAGGCCTTGTCTCTACAATATATCAAAAATTAGCTGGGTGTGGTAGTGTGCCCCTGTAGTTCTGGCTACTTCAAAGGCTAAGCGGAAGGATCACTGAAGCTCAGCAAGTCAATGCTGGGGTAGCTATGAGTGTGCCACTGCACTCCAGCCTGGGCAACAGAGTGAGACTCCAACTCAAAAAAAAAAGGCAATAGAACTGGAAATCAACATTTGTATCCATGAATTCATTTTAGCCTCACAACAGTCCTATGAGATGTGTCTAGTATTGTTTCCTTTTCTTTTAAGAATGAACTTGAGTTTTAGAAGGATTAAGTGACCAAGCAAATACCCACAATATGTAAATAGCACCATTTAATATCAATTAAATCAGCAATTCTGGCATCCCTGAAGTGACCACAGCAGCTTGATGTATACAAGAACCCATTTATTATGTAGCCATAAAGAAGGACAAACATATGGACTTCACAGCAACTTGGGTGGATTTAGAGTCGATCATACTCCGTGATCACAGAAAAAAAGAATACCATATGTTTTCGCTCACAAAAAAAAGACCTTGAATAATTATTACAATACCATAAGAAAAGAATTGGCAGTAGTGGGAAACTGTCAGGGGAGGGGGATAGGACTGGCAGTTGAGGGAAACTGCTGGGGGAAGAGTATACACCTCATCAACAAGGGTACCAGCATAATCAATGCTTGTATACCTAACCTTGAATTGTACCCCACATCTTTATAATTAAAAAGAGCCCACTGGAATCTCCTCAAGGCTAAGTTCAAAGCATACCCAACAAAATTCTCAAGACAGGATCACAAAGTTAACCTCAAGCCAACTTTTTATTCTAGATCCAGTGGTTAAAAAGGACACAAGAAACTGCAAGTTTGATTTTATAACTCAGCTTTTGGGAGTAAGGACCATGACATTCCCTTTCATGCCTCTCTACCCTTCTAAAATCTGAGTCCCACCCCCAAGGTGTTTGTCTTCCTCCAGGCCATGTACCTGACAAGGCTTAGGGGTCAGGTTCTAGTTTTCTTCTAAAATTGAAATTTGGACTCAAAAGAGTAGCTTCCCTGAGGACAGAGTGTGGATCAATGGAAAGGGAAGGGTCACACCTGCCTCCCACTGCCCACAAGCTGAAGGGTCCAACTGGACAGTATGGGGTATGGTTCTGCTCTAAGGAAAAAAAAAAAAAAGCTCAGCGTTACAACACAGGAATAACTTAACCAGGAACCATTTATCTGGCATGTAAAATGTGCCAAGTGATTATGAGATGTTGAAGGCATATGAGGAAAGAAGGTGTGGGGAGCTTACTGGGAGTGTGATGATGTATGTACGTGGGGAGAGACAGAGAGAGAAAGAGAGGCAGACACAAGTATCCATGGATAGACAGACAACAAACAGATAAAAAAAGGATATAACATGCACCAGGTAATAATCTCTCAAAAGGTGGCTAATGGACAACTTAAACCAGATTAAGGTTTAAGGAACCTATTTGAAGAAATGCAGTTTCTGATCGCCACCCTTCACGCACTGAGTGCACGCTAGGAGCAGGACCTGGTAATCTGCATTTTGCAGACTACCCAAGTGATTCTTAGACTCACTGAAGTGCATCTCCTCAGAATTTTCAAGTGGATTCTTGCAAATCCACAGCATCTCAAATGCAAAAAGGTGTGTCACCATTTGCTCTTTGGGGAAATTGCTCTTTCCCCAATCCCATTCTATCAGGAATTGCCACATACGAGTGTTGACAGATACAGGTGGGGGCTAAATTATGGGTCTGCAAAGACATATACAGAATGGTACAATGGACACTGGAGACTCAGAAGGAGGAGGAGAAGAGGAGGGTGAGGAAATAAAGATTACCTCTCTGGTACAATGTGCATTAGTGGGAGTGATGAGTACACTTAAAGCCCAGACTTCTTACCACTACACAATGAATCCATGTAACCAAAAACCACTTGTACCCCTAAAATTAATGAAATTGAAAAAAAAAGAATTACCACATAGCTATTAATCTTTTCAATTTTTGCTCATTTTATCTCCAGCTTGAATGGCTATTTCTCCACAGTTTGGATTTTGTTTTATTTTGTTTTGTTCTAATCATATCGCAGAAAGCTACCACATAAACAACAAGCAGTGGAAAACTGAAAAGGTCCCATGTGTGACTGCCACACTTAGCTAAGCCCACTGGCAAGCTTTTATTTGTTCTTACATGCCAACTTAGAAGCAGGCTGTTTCAAATTCCAAATTGGGACACACAATATTCTGGTAGGCTAAGAATAATCAGAACAACCCACATTAAACTGGCTAATACCAAAGCAATAAGGGTTAGAATCTTTCTGGAGATAAGGGCCCTATGGAACTGACAAGATCCCACCAGAGTACAGGAAAGTACAGAAAAACAGGAGATCTTGTAGGAGCTTGTACAGGGCTGACTTAGGAAGGGAGAAGAGAAGAGCTGGGAGTCTGCAGGCCCCTCTCTGTCTCTCTTCTTGTTGCTGTTTGAGGAAGGCACTATCCACCTCTTCCCCTAAATCGCTTTACCAGATTCAGGTGCTAGAGAACCAACTCCATGCAAAAAAATTGTACTCTCTCTTATTCCCAACCTCCAGTTCCGGGGAAAGGATTCCAACTGGCTTAACTCAGGTCAGACACTCACTTCTGGAAACATGAACCTTTGCCAAAAGGGTGGACCATATTTACCCAGAGGGTGGGTCATATTTACAAACAACTGTCACAACTCAACACTAATTATGGAAAAAAGGTGGGAGAAGGTAAGCCAGTAGGAAGGTTGCCTGTGGGCAAATGACACAGCATAGTCCTGACTAACCAATTGAGAATGGTGTTCATGTTGACACATCCACGTGGATGAGGTATCCTGTATCCCCAAACACATTTAATAATTCAAGGCATTAAATGAGAAGCATTCTATCAGTGAAATGGCCAGTAAATCCCAATTAAAAGATTGAGAAAAGTTTAAGGTTTCACACTTTCTGCCTTCAAACTTAACATGAAATTCTAATACACAAAACAGTGAGGTACTGGTAGAAAAAACAGACATATCGATCCATGGAACAGAATGAACCACCTAGTAATCAGCATACATATGTATTGCCAAATTCATTCAGTGTGAACAGGACAGTCTTTTGATATTACTCAGAAAATAGGACACTTTCATGCAAGAGAATAAATTTGAACCCTTGTCTTACACCATAAAATTAACTTAGAAAGGATAAAATACTTACAGGTAACAGTTGAAACCATAAAAACCCTTAGACGAATACTTAAAGGGAAAACTTCATGACAGTAAGTTTGTCAATTATTTTTTATAAACACCAAAAAAACAGAATAGAACAGACTTCATCAAAATTAAAAACTTTTGTGGGACCACCTTCTTCCAGGTCCCCTCCCTCTGCAGGAGTTTTTCTGTCTTAACTAACTCCTGCTTTCAAAAACAACAACTTTTGTGTTTGAAAGAACACTCCCATCAGAGAAAATCAGCAACTCAAAACACAAGAAAAAATATTTTGGAATCATACTTCTAAGTGATCAACAGACAGGACATAATGTTTAAACGCCTATAAATTCACAACAGTCAAAAAAAAAAAAATCTCGCTCAAAAATTAGAAATTAACCTTCAACAGACACATCTTACAAGCACACAGCCAATGAACACATGACAAGATGCACTTCAACACTAAGCTTAGGGAAACGTGAATCAAACAACAATGAACAGCACCTCATTTATTCAAGATGAATAAACTCTAGAGTCCTGCTGTACAACATCGTGTATAGCCAACTTTCCTGTAACAACACAAAAGTCTGTATAGATTTCCTGTTTCTGTTCTCATGACAAGAAAATGAACAAAACAAAGCAATACAAACAAAATATAATGAAATTCCACTACATACCCACAATATGACCATTAGGAAAAAAGAAAAAAAGAATAAAACACAAAAGAGAAAATGTTAAGGGGGATGTGAAGGAATTGAACCCATTAATGATTCTGATAAGACAAAATAATGAATCTTCTTTAAAAAACCTATAGCACTTTCCTAAAAAGTTATGCATAACACACCACAGAATCCAGCAATGTCGTTTGTAGCAAATGTCAAAAACCAGGGGAAAAAAATGTAAGAAAACGAGAGCTTCTAAACTCACCGTTTGGGGTCAACGTCCAGGAGCGGCCTCACCGAAGTTCCCTCCTAGGCTCTCGGGACACCAACCCTGCAAGGCCTGAGGACGCAGGGGGCCAGGCTTGGTGGTCTGCGGCGCCGCTGGGGGCCCGGCTCCACCGCAGGCCGCGGTGCCAGGGGGCCAAGTTCCGTGGTCAGCGGCTGTCCTGGTGCCCGGCAGCTCCGCGGTCTTCGGCTGTGCTGGGTCCCGACTCTGTGGTCCGCGGAGGCGGCGCGGAGAGCTGGGCTCTGCGGCCTGTGGCAGCGGGGAGCACCCGGCTCCAGGGTCCGCGGCAGCCATCTACTCGGCGGCTGCAGCTTCTCTGTCCGCAGAGCCGCGGCGGCCTGGATT
>NW_007252807.1:7490-8806 GCF_000164805.1 Carlito syrichta
GGGGGCGGCGGGGCGAAGAGTCGCGCTCCGCAGTCCGCAGCCGTGCGGAGCACCCGGCTCCACGATCCGCGGCGGCGCGCAGGGCCGGTCCCGCGGTTGACAGCTCAGCGGGGGCTCCCGCTCCTCCGTGGGCGGAGGCGCTGAGGGCCCGTGCTTCACAGCTGGCGGCGGCACGGGGGCCCGGCTCCGCAGTTGCAGGCTGCGTTGGCTACCTAGCTCCACCGTGGTCACTGGGGGTCGCCCGGCTCTGCGGTTGGCCGCGGAGGGAGGGCTCCAGCTCCGCCGTCTGTGGAGGCGCGACGGGTCTGGCTCCGCCGTCAGCACGGCCGTCATCTGCGCATGAGCCCAAACTCCTCGGGCTACGGAGGCTCGGAGGGCCGGGTCGCCCAGTCTGCAGCTGCCGCGGGGCGTCCGGCTCCGCAACTGGCAGCGACGCAGGGGCCTGGCCTAGCGGTCCTTGGCTGCCCTGGGGGCCTGCCCCTCGGTGGGCGGCGGCGCAGGGAGACAGGCTCTGCGGTGCGCGGCGGTGGGGACCACCCCCTTCTGGGGTCCGCAGCCGTCATCCACGTGGGGGCTCAGCTCCTCTGCGGAGGCGCGGGAGGCCTGGCTTCGGGTTGACAGGGCTCAGGGGGCCTGGCTCCTGGGTCTGCCGTCTTTGAATCTGGGGTACCGGCTCCTGGGTCTGCAGCGGAGCAGAGAGCCAGGCTCGTGTTCCGCAGCGGTGCGAAGGGCCCGAGTCCACCATCCAAGACACTGTTGGAGCCCCAGCTCCTTGATCGTAGGTGCGGGGGAGGCCGGTTCCAAGGTGCATGGCGGCGTGGGGAGCCGTGCTCGGCGTCGTCCGCTGCACTGAGGAACTGGCTCCGCGGCCTGGGCGCGGGTTGCCAGGCTCTGCGGTAGGAAGCGACGCGGGGAGCCGGCCTCTGCGGCCCACAGCAGTGCAGAGCACCCCAATCCGCGGTCGGCGGCGGCGCTCAGGTCCAGCAGTCGTCAGCTACGTGGGGCCTTCAACTCCTCCGTCTGCGGAGAAGGGGGGGCCTGGCTTCACAGTCGGCGGCGGCGCGGCGGGTCCGGCTCCGTGATCGTCAGCGCGGCGAGCCTGGCTCTACAATCGGCGACACGGTGAAGGCTGGCTTCACGGTGGGCGGCGGCGTGGGGAGCTGGGCACCGTTGTCATCAGCTGCGCTGGGGACTTGGCTCCGGGGTCTTCGGAGCAGGGCTCCTAGTTCCGCGGCGGGCGGGGACGCGGGGAGTCCGGCTCTGCGGTCGCTGGCGGTGGCGACCGGCTCCACGGCGGATCCTACGCGTGGACTCCA
>NW_007252807.1:9101-46445 GCF_000164805.1 Carlito syrichta
TGTGTTTCTCTGCGGTGCGGAGACCCGGGTCGGCGGCGCGTGGGTCCAAGACTACCCTGGGCTCCCGGCTTTATAGTTGTCTGTGAGCGGTCCCTAACGCAGCTGGGGTCCAAGGTTGGAGGGGTGCGTGGGCGCCGGAGGCCGGCTTAATAGTGGTCAATTACACTGTCTCCAGTTCCTCCCTCTGCGGAGGCCTGTGGCTTCCAGGCTTCCGGCTGGGAGTGGTGCAGGGCGCCTGGCATGTTTCCTCCACCCTCTATGTTTTGTGGACACTGCACACCAGCAGAGAACTCATGCGGGCCTGAAGGAAGTCACACTCGACAGACACATTTATATCCATCATGGTGAGTAGTTTTACAGTTTAGTTGTGATATGGATGTGCAAAACCCAGGAATCCTCTGTGAGCTTTACTCGCCTTATTCACAGTAGGAACAAACTTGAATTTATAAACTTTCCATGGAGGAGTTGTTTTTTGTTTTTTGTTTTTAGCAAACCTCCCTTGAATGAGAAGTGGTTCCATTTGTAACATTTTGAAACTTTGGTAGAGTGCAGAACTGCCTCAATTTTCAGGAACGGAGAGTTACAAAACTGCTATGAAAATAATAAAAAGCCAAAATACAGGTTCTAAAGCAAAGAAATGCTATTGTGTAAAGTCTAAATTAACTCTCAGCCTTTTATTTCTTTTTAAATCACAGTGACACAATTTAGTAGAAAAAAGGCAATGCTTGTATTTATTTGCCAAAACATTCTTACATAAAGATGAAATAGTATCTTTTGAGAGTAGAAAATACCATAATTGCTGAAATTATGCCTTATATTTACTTTCCTGTTTGGCACACTTCCCTCATATAACACAGAGATAGTGATAGTAGTGTTAAATACATGTTGAACAAATTTATTGGACAAATTGGGAAATTGAAACAAAATAAAAGAAAATGTAAATGTGACTTTTCATTATAGGTGACTGCAAGATTTAACAATGTTAAACAAGAAGTAGTCCAGTTTTGGGGGGTTCCACTTTGTATTGTGCTTTTTTAAATTGGATGAAGTTATTTTGTTTTTGATTGTTTGCTCTGGATAGTTCTAATGCCCTCTTTGAAACTAAACACATAGGTACACTCAGATGTACACACATTCCATTCTTGTACCATTTAATCGTAACTCTATTGACAATAATAATCTGTCATGTCTTCAGACTATAGGCTGCTAGTGGTGAGAGTGAAATCTGTCCCAGACTCATTGCCACTGAACCTTGATGGGACACCAGTGTGCAGACTGGATGCATAAGATGTCAGGTTCTCAGACACTTTTTCCTGGTTTCTACTGATACCTGTATGAATCATTGTGAATGCCCTGACTTGGTCAGCAAATAATGGTGACTCTGTCTTCTAGAGATGCAGACCGGGAGGATAGAGACTGGGTCATTTGGATGCCACATCTGGAACCTGAGATTGGAAACACACACACACACACAAATTCACACAATCATGCTATAAAAGGATTTCCCTGAAAGGTCAGGCAGTACTGTCCTCACTGGCTGAGTCCACTCCTAGTGTTCTTCCTCCTTATTTGAGAGCCAGAGCAGTAGGAGACTCAGGAGCTGAGAGGGTGACCTTCATGTCCATGCTGAGTCCTGACTGGGACTGACTCCTGAACAGGGTGTGACCAGCCTATTAGTAAGTCTTCAGGGCAGTGGGCTATGCTCTGTGGAATATGCAAATCTGCCCAACTGCTAGGATTACTTATCTGAATAATACTGCGCTGGCCCAGTGTAACTCAGGTGTTCTAATATTCATCAGGGCAGCATATATTTGCCTGTGGAGATCCAGTAGGGGCCGTAGGGCACATTCAGTCTACTGTCCTGTTAGTAGAGTGTGGTTTTGCTCAGCTCACTGTTCATGACCTGCTTTCTTTCTAGCTTTCCATCAAAGGCCAGGCTTCTCAGGGAAACATATATCAGAAACTGCAGGAAATTTTAGAAGTTCCTTGCATTTTGTACCAGTGGATATGACTGAGGCCTGAGAAACTTCCTTTTAGGTCTGAAACTCTGGAGTCCTTGCTGTTGTAAATCATCAACCCTAACAACTAGAGATGCATTGAGGTATAAGCGTGATAGGTATTTATTTGGGTATGTAGATAGATATGATGATAGATAGATAGATGATAGAGAGATATATAATTATGTAGGTAGGTAGAATAGATGATAGATATTTTAAATTAAGAAGTAAAAATAAATATAAATTTATAATATGTGAAAATAGTCTGCTTTGCAAGAATGGGTCTGGTCACTGGGTGTATGGCATGGCCAACCTGTTACCTCCAGATATGTGATTGTTATCCTCCATTTCTAAGTGCTTTCTCCCACTGCTTTCATCTAGGCCAGCCAACATCAGCATTTTCTTCCTCCATATCCAAAGAGTCATAGCTACCTTCTAACTCTGTGTACCTTACACGTTTGCATTCTAGATGTTCTCTAAGCTCCTTGCATTACTATCCATTCCTTCCATCACTCTTAACCCAACCTATTCCCCTTCAGAAGCTGAGGCATTCCCTAGACCAAGTGCTCACTCTACCCTTGAATCTTCTCTATTCCACAAACCTGCATAATCCCACATCATCAATGTCTTTCAGTTTTTAAGAGAAAGCAGCACTTAATGTCTGGATTTAATGCATTTGACTAAGCAGATTAAGGAGGAAAAACCATGCAACAAGGTGAAGGGGAAATCAAGGTATTGCACAGGCATTGGAGCTCACACAATATGGAAAGTGCACTCTTTTTGTGGGGTGGAAGGTAAAGTTCACCAGCAGTTGTTGAAGCTATAGCAGAGGAGGAGGGACTCACCACATGAGAATGCAGAATGTGGGACAACATCCTCCCACTAGTGTAGGATATGCCAGATAGAGAAGGATGAGCAGGGCATTCATATGAGTGGAAGCCACGAGGGCAAGTGTCAGTGCCCAGGCAGGGTAAGGAAGGCATCCATACAGGGTCAAAGTTCATGGTGGATTAGGAAGGAGTATCAGGCTAATTAGAGTATTTGGGGCATATGAAGGAAGAGTGTATCCATCAAGAAAATCAGGAGATCGGTGTTACACAGCAGGGTTGATCAATAAGTCAATGCTCTCAGGATAATAGAACCAAGATAATGTTGTAAAAAAAGTTTAAAATATCAAAAAAGTGTGCTAGAAAAAGCTGTGTGATTTTTCTATTTTATATCAGTGCAAGTTATGGTTTTATAAAGATATATTTTAAAAGATAGATGCATGCAAAATACATATAACTTAACCTAGAAGCAATGATATACTAGTCCTGATATAGTACCTACATCTTACTTTCTGAATACAATTTCTACTAAATGGAATCAGTACTTTTGAAGAAATGACTGGTTTCAGGTCTATAATAGAGGAAATAAGAGATAGTCCAGACCACCTAGTGCCAGAAACTAAGGAATTTTCCAGGAAACGATGGAGTGAAAACAGCAGATATCAGGGGCTGATTTGAATGTGATTCTCATTGGACAAATCTGGGGAATGTTGACTATGAAAATAAATGTGATGGTAGAATGGGATAACCTACTAAAGAAAATGTGAGTTCATGGATTTATGTTTTGATTAGGATGGGGGTATATATGTGAGTATCAAAGGACTTCTTTACAAATTCTTATTACTTTTAAGGAGAAACTGAGTAAAACTGTGATAAGACGTCTAACCGACAATCCCTTCACTAGAAATAAAATTGAATGTCATCAGTCATGCGGAAGACTGAAATCACATAACACCCAACAGGACATAGCAAGAACAAAGCATCACTTCTAGACATTTCTGCCAAGGAAGTAAAATCAAGCAAATCCATACATCAAGACATTCCACAATATAATAGTGTATAATCTTGAAAAGTGCTAAGATTATGAAATCCAAAGTACTTGGCAATATAGAAGGAAATTAGGAAGACATGAGCAAGTAAAAGCAACACACAGACATTTACTTATAAGAGATATTATTGGGACAATCACCAAAACTCGAGATGGATCTGAGAACTTGATGGAGTAATATACTGATTAAGAGTCCCTGATTCAACAGCTCTATTGAGTTTATGCAGGAAATGTTTCCTTAAAGGGTTAGGATTTGGGACTGTGAGGTCATCAACTCATTCTCAGATTGCTCAGGGGGTAAATGTAGTGTGTTGTCCTGTATTTACAACCTTTCTGGAAGTGTGAAATTACTTCAAATTTTAGAATGAGGCACTTTTTAAGACCATGTCCAAGGTATTCTGAAGCACTTTATGATGCAACTGAGTCATTCTTCTTGTTTTTTTACAAGACCAAGATATTTACTATGGATGCACAAACATAAGAGTATTTTCTCAAAATTGTGTGACTCAGAGATGCATTATTCTCCAAAGACACAGGCCTCAGTTCTCATTACTACCTATTGACTAAATGGATTGCATCTTATTCTTGGTTTGGAGGCTTTCATAGTCTACCCCAGAGCTCATATGGCTTTATTTATCAACATGAAAGTTCTGACTAGGGAAGCCAACACTGATTATAAAATAACAACAACAACAGCAACAACAATAATACAGCTTCTCTCTCCAAAAAACCAGAATGGTCCTTGACCTAGAGTCTGAATCACAATACATCTACAATCCTGGATAGCATAAAGCTCCTGAGAATCAATTATCTCCAAAGTAGGTTGAAGACCAAGATTATATCACTTGGGAAATGTTCTGAGTTTCAGAGAAGTTGGGGAGTAAGGGGGAAGGGCTGAGGGTAGCAACATTGACAGCTAATTTCAGCCAGGAAAATGATGTGTAATTCAATCCAGAACTACCTTGTTGTGACCCACTCTCCTGGGACAAAGAGAATGCAGCTGGAAACAGGGTCGACGCAATGTCCCCACTGGCATCTAAGTGGCGAACAAGCATGAACATTCTTAAATACCAATAATAAAGAAGAACTTCATTCAGTTTAATGCAATTCTGATCAGCAAACAAAACTTTATCATCAAGGAAAGATTCTTGTTTGATGCAAACAAACTGAGGAGGAAGTTGAGTCCTCTTTCCTCACCAGAGAGTCAGAACACCAGGAGAAGAGGGAACTAAGTTGTGTCCCTATGCTCACGAGGTTCTTTCTGAGGCTGATCCTGCTCAGAGAGGCTTGGGATAGACTCTTGAGCACAGCCACCTTGGTGAGAAGGGATAAGGCCAGGCTCCAGTCTCAGAACACAGAGCACAAAGCGGGTTTCCCCACAGTCTCCTCCCAGGACACCCAGGTCACAGTCTTAGGGTGGTCGCTGTTGATAACAGGACACTATCACTCTTACTTTCCCAGTATTTCTAAGACATGGTACTCCCTTTTTTTAATTGTGGTATTTGTTTGCCATCTAGAGGCAAGTCTTTGACAAGGCAACTTTAGGACTTTTGATTTTGTAAAAGTGAAAATTATTTAAAAACTATAAATAAATTTATTATAGATAATAAACTAGCTTCATACACTGAATCTGCAAAAAAATGAGGACAATTGAAGAGTTTGAAAGATTACTGAGTATGTAAAAAGACATTTCTTTCAAAGAAGGATAATTAAGGTTACATAACATTTTTAGATGACTTTTTAACAATAATTATTATTTTTTAATAATTATTAAATGGTAAATGGAAGCTGCAAATAAGCTGCCACAAATATAATTTTATACTCAGAAATTATTATTATTATTTTTTTTTGAGTTGGAGTCTCACTCTGTTGCCCAGACGAGTGCAGTGGCTGCTTCTGGTCACTACAGCCTCGACCTGCTGGTCTCCTGCGATCCTTCCGCCTCAGCCTTCCAAGTAGCTGGAACTACAGGCGCGCGCTACCATGCCCAGCTCATTTTGATTTATTGTAGAGATGAGGTCTCACCAAGTTGCCCAGGCGGGTCTCGAACCCGCAGGCTCAGGCAATCCACTCACCTCAGCCTCCCAAAGGCGCGGGATTACAGGCTGAGCCACCGAGCCCAGCTCAAAAATTATTTTCAAGAGTCATGTCAACATAGTTTCAGATAAAAACAAACAAAATACAAAAATATGGGTTCATCAGCAGAAACACAGTGTGGAACATTTCTCAAAACTGTGCTCAAGACAAAGTAACATTTCTCACATATGGAAAATTCAAGTTTTTTTCAGACTTTAAAAAAATGTTTTCTCTTTTGTCCTTTGTTCTTCATAATGTCTGAGGAAAGGACATGACAGCAGTGATTGTGAAGAAGGAGGAAAGCTGTCTGCTGGGGTTGGTAGTACGTCATGCTCACCTGAGTGACCTAGTAGAGCAGAGCTACCCATACCACCAAGAGCACTTGCCTGCCTCTGAGCTGTATATTTCTCATATACAGAGAAATATTATCATATTTAACCAACCATATGTTCAGGTTTCTTTGTAGCATCCAATTTTATTGTCCCCTGATTCCCCTTAGTT
The DNA here is from genome assembly GCF_000164805.1 of Carlito syrichta. Taxonomy (NCBI): domain Eukaryota; kingdom Metazoa; phylum Chordata; class Mammalia; order Primates; family Tarsiidae; genus Carlito; species Carlito syrichta. The sequence goes on from NW_007252807.1 coordinate 15,551, forward strand.
TTTGAAATCATATTTTTTCACCATCTTTTTATGAGTACAGTCTGCTGGGAAACCAGAATCAGGTAGGTCAACTGGATGTCTTTAAATGGATTTAATCACCATGTGTGGGTTTGGACCTCATCTCCTGTCCCATATCAACTCCGACTCTCAAAATCATCAGATGTTTCAGTCACATGAAGACTAAATATGACCTTAGCATTATTTAACTACCCATATTGCTACTTACACATTGTTTTCTTTCACTGCATCCTGTAGACTCAATGATCCATTTATTAGTGAGTTTATGTAACAAATAAACTGTCTTATTTTTTCTTAATTTGAGGTCTCCAGTCTGCTTGTTTTCATTATTAATTTTGCCATATAACTATTAATTCTAACAGAAATGACACCTTGAAATTTTAATTGCATTTGCCACAGAATCCCTTACCTTGGAATAGACAATCATCTCATATATACTTTACATCATTAGACTGCAGCAGAATTTTGTTGTTTTGTTACCTCAAACATTCTTTTATGTCTATCATACTGTGTTATGACATGACAGTGACATGACTCATTAGGTGTGATATAATGTTGAGCACTATTTTAATTGGAATCTATTGAAAGCATAAATTTTCAATGCATTCACAACTAAAATACATAATTTAGATTCATTTTCAGTTAATGACTGTGTCATGTAAAAATAGTGTATTTTCTAATTCTTTGAAACATTTTCTTATGACAAAATAGTACCAAATATGTCACTGCTAAAATTGTTCTTAGATTAAATAGTTTTAAAATCAATGAAATTTAGGAATGTCAAATATTTATGCATTTTTTTCTGTGGTACATGGAAGAAACCTTTTGTTCTACATCCTTGTGTTTCTGTTGCTTATTTTTATAGCTCACTATAGGAGTTGAAAGAACTTTCTTTTTACTAGGCAAGAGGTAATTGAGGCAAATTGAAGTCTTTTTGCCTTAGGGTCTTATATTTGCCATGGGCTACAACGTCTGATTGTATAACCAAAAATTTTTACCAATTATTCTTAGCCATACTATCCCTGAAAACTATAGAATGCTATGTCCAACATGACATAGGAAGTGGCAATTTAGTGTTAGGAGTACAGAAGATAGGAAGGTAGGAAAGTGAGAAAGTTGTAATTGATCAATATTACCAAGAATTAGCTTGTATAAAATAACCCCCAACTTATAATTTTCAACATGGATTCCACTGTTGCCTTGAATCTTCATGCATGGCCTGGATGTTCTGCTGACTTTAGCCTGCTTGGTGTGGACTCCTCCTCTGGCACCACAGGTAGTCCTGTGACCCTGAAGGGCTGAACCTTCCTGGGAAGTTTGGTTTGGAGCTATCATGCTGCAGAGCCACAGGTAGCCCTACTCACAGGAGGCTGTGTAACATCTCCAGGCTCTGCATGAGTGATTGGGAGACTAAAAGTTAATAGTATTTTAGTTGACTATGTGTCCCCACCTGTGAATATATGCAGAAATAGACTCTGAAAACTTGTCATTCTTTGCATATTACAAATCATTTTATATGTGTGTGTGTGTGTATATTTATTTATTGATTACTTTATATTTGGTTTGTCTAAAAATACAAGTTTAATCATACCTACTATGGAGTCCATCATCTTTGAATAGCAAATCACTCTACTATAATTTATTTTCTTATATTAAACTCAGGATTCTCTTATCCTGTGGATTTAAGCATTATTTTACTTTCATCATACCATTCCATGGCACATACCTGACACTTTCTTTATTAATTCAGAAATATTCTTAGAGAACTATTTTTAAATGACACTGTGGAAATTCTCTATATTCTATACTACTAGAGTACCAACAATGTATTGTGAAACTAATGCATTGATTTATTGTTTTGAAAACATTTTAAGCCGGGCTCGGTGGCTCAGCCTGTAATCCTGTGCTTGGGAGGCTGAGGTGAGTGGATTGTCTGAGCCCGCGGGTTCGAGACCTGCCTGGGCAACTTGGCGAGACCTCAACTCTACAATAAATCAAAAAATTAGCCGGTAGCACCCGCCTGTAGTTCCAGCTACTTGGAAGGCTGAGGCGGAAGGATCGCCGGAGCCCAGCAGGTCGAGGCTGCGGTGGCCGGGAGCAGCCACTGCACTCCAATCTGGGCGAGAGAGTGAGACTCCAACTCAAAAAAAAAAAAAAAAAAGAAAACATTTTATTTTTATGACAATATAGTACCAACATAGTCACTCTAAAACATTGTTTGAGTTAACTGAAAGGAAGCTTTATTTGTAGGTACAATGTTATAGGAACAGGACAGACAAAACAACCACTGTAAAAGGTATAAAATTTAAAAGAACAAAATATGAAAGTTATATATTAATAACATCAGAACACAAAGGAAAAACTGAGGAATCTATACTCTAAAATTCCAGAGTGAAAAGAATCATTAGTCTTTGAGCTGATGTTCACCTGATTTTTGTCTTCCTATCATATTTGCCCAATTTGCATTTGGACACAAGTTCTGACCTGGCACAGGCAGAGCAACACACATGGGAAAGAGAAGCTGGCTAAGCCTCAATGGTTGCACATGGCCAGAGTGCTCCAAGCAACATGTGCTGGGGCCTAAGTCAGCAGGCAGGATAGAGATCCTGGGCTAGGAAAGCAATCTCTAGACTCAAGGTGCTGCCCTCAATTCTCAGGATTTTACAGACTATTCTTCATACATGTCTGAAATATGGACATCAGTCTCTATCCTCACTACTCCCCTGCTGGTGCAGGCACTGCTGACCTTCTGGTTGGCATATTATTACATGTTACATCGCCTCATCTTGACCAGTGGCCTCTGCCGGATGTCCTTTTGGAGCAGAATGAATTTCAGAAGATCTATTCAGCTTTGCTGCATTAACTAGTACTGAGTGACTTCTTGCACAGGAATTTCACTAAACATTTGGTGATTACAGACCTAAATACCTTCTTGAGAAATGACTTTTTTTTTTGACAGTTGCACAGGTTTAACTTAGAAAAATAGCAGTGATACCTTCAACTCTGTGGCTCCTCACAAGAAGCACATTTAGCCTTCGTCTGGGTTCATGTCATTAACTTCTATCCCCACCATCACCCACAACACAACTCACCATAAGCCAAGAGCATTTGAACATTGATCTCTGTTATATTCCTGTCATGCCCCCATTCCTACAGTCTGCACTACCTTAGATTCTTAACTTTCAGAAATAAAATTTTACTTCACTATGTATTTTTCCAGTGGTCTATGAGAAAAAAACCTATGTTCTATATCTTCTAACATATGCTTCTTAGTCTATTTTTGAAATTAACTTTTGGGTTTTTAAGAACTTTTTGCTATCAGGAAGAGGAATTTGTGGCTAACAAAAGAGTTTTAGCATTAGGATTATATATCTGCTACCAATTTTCAAAACTCATTTTACATTCATTTACCAAGATTTTTGATACTTGTCTTCAGCCAGCTTCTGCCAATCAAGGCTGTTGCAGCTGGTAGGGACATAAATTGATGGTACCTTAGGCATGGCCGAGGCACTGACAGGTCAGAGTCCTCAGCTACAAACTATTCCCGGTTCTCCAGCATCTTCCTCTTACACAGATTCAGAGAACCTGCTGAGCTGCTCCCCAGACAAGAAACACATGTAGGCAGCTGGGCCACCCAGCAAGGAGGTTTCTGTTTGAAGCTGTATCACTGTGGGAGGAACATGTGTAGCTTGCATGCAATAATAAACCCCAACCTCCTCAGCCTCCACCTTGTTGATTTTCAGTATGAAATCAGTGTCTGACCTACTGCCACTGAACCTCTCTGGGACCCCAGAGGCCCGATTGGAAACCAAATAGATCAGTAGCTGTGGCGACTGGTCTGGTTTCAGCAGGTACCAATATAAATAGGTATTTTCATCACTATATAAAAGGCTCTGACTAGACTTGCAGGAAATGGAAGTTGGCTCTCCAAGGGTGACAGGCAAGGAGAGTGGAGTCTGGGTCAACACAATATCCCCACTGGATGCTAAAATAATGAGAGAGAAAGAAGTTCAAGGTTATATATAAATATTATGAGCAACTTTCATTTTCCTTATTATTTTTTTTTTTTTTTTTTTGAGTTGGAGTCTCACTCTGTCGCCCAGATTGGAGTGCAGTGGCCGCTCCCGACCACCGCAGCCTCGACCTGCTGGGCTCCGGCGATCCTTCCGCCTCAGCCTTCCAAGTAGCCAGAATTACAGGCATGCGCTACCACGCCCAGCTGATTTTTTTATTTATTGTAGAGATGAGGTCTCGCTGCCCAGGCGGGTCTTGAACCCGCGGGCTCAGGCAATCCACTCACCTCAGCCTCCCGAAGGCGCGGGATTACAGGCTGAGCCACCGAGCCCGGCTTCCTTATGATATTAATTCATGGTTTATCCTTTTAAAATTTTTGATTTATATAATCAATAATAAGCATTCTAAAATGAACCAAATATTTATAATGCACGAAAGACCTTTATATTCTTCAATAACTTAATCAGAGCCCTGGTCATTGTTTCTTTTAGAAGTTCCTAACTATCAAGAGCAAAATATAAATTCTCTTGCTTGGAGCATAGACCATAGACTTCTAACAGATGATTGGAATAAACATGGGAGGCAGTGGGGCCAAAGAGGTCACCCTCCCAGGGATTCTTCTGCATCTCCCCTCCATCCTTATCAGGGACCCAGAGCATCAGCAGCCCCAGGAGTTAAGCAGGGAACCTCATTCTGAGAATTAAATTGAGAAGTCCTGATCAGTCAAAGCAAGGTCAGATCTGAGCTTTTAACTCAGACTCACAAGGGAAAGCCCCTTAGGGACACTATTCAAATCCCCTGGTGGGTACGTGGTGTGGGGAAAGTCAGTGTTAGGAGAGTAGAGTGAAGCCTGTGTCTGCTGTGAACAGTGTGATAAAAAAAAATCTCTAGCCGGGCTCAGTGGCTCAGCCTGTAATCCCGCGCCTTTGGGAGGCTGAGGTGAGTGGATTGCCTGAGCCCGTGGGTTCGAGACCCGCCTGGGCAGCGAGACCTCATCTCTACAATAAATCAAAAAATCAGCCGGGCGTGGTAGCGTGCGCCTGTAATTCCAGCTACTCGGAAGGCTGAGGTGGAAGGATCGCCGGAGCCCAGCAGGTCGAGGCTGCGGTGGCCGGGAGCGGCCACTGCACTCCGGTCTGGGCGACAGAGTGAGACTCCAGCTCAAAAAAAAAAAAAAAAAATCTCTGGGGAGCTGATCAATGGGTACACATGGACATACAGAGTGAAAAAAATAGACATTGGAGACGCCAAAGTTGGAAGAGTGGGAAAGTGGTGAGAAATGAAAAACTACCTAGAAGACACAATGATAATATTCATGTGATGGGTACCCTTAAACCCATACTTCACTGCTATGCACTATATCCATGTAACCTCACTTATACCTATATATCCATCAACATAAAAAGTAATGAAATAATATACCTTAGAGAGAAACATACAGATAATGTCTAATTTGCCTGTATGATGGGAAAGAAGAATCCAAGTGTGAAAATTTGGATCTTGGGCAGGACACATTGTTCAGGACATGCTTCTCTAAGAAAGCATAATGACCTTTACAATATTACAATATGGAAATTTTTGTCTAGGATGGACCTCTAGGAGGTAAGCACCATCCCACTTTGCTTCTTCCCAGCCCAACTAGAGGGAAAAATGCCACATTCTCGCAAGTACTACTGGGCAGAGGGCCTGCAAATATAGAAGCGTCTGGTGCCTGTTTTCAGGCTATTAACAGGACAACATTCAAGAATTTTTTTTTTGAAAGCAGGATTTATTGAGAGAACAGAAAAATCTCCCACAGTGGGAGGGGATCCGAAGGGATTGCCTCTCAAGAATGTTTGATGCAGGGCTTAGAAGATGCCTTTCCCGGGGACCTGGTGAGTTAACTGTATAAGAGCATTCTGTCAAAGAGCTTCACAAGGAGAATGGCATATGTCTCTTACATATGGAAAACCAATAGCCCATCTTAAGAGAAAAAAGGGAAAGAATCTTATACCTTAGGCAGTGAATCAAAATTTCTGGTGAAGAGTTGTTGATTCTGGTATAAATTCCATCATAATTACCTCACATATACCAGATTAATGCAGAGATCTCTTAAGGGAAGTATTTTCCTTGGATAATAATAACAAAGCCAGGCTCGGTGGCTCAGCCTAATCCCGCGCCTTCGGGAGGCTGAGGTGAGTGGATTGCCTGAGCTGGCGGGTTCGAGACCTGCCTGGGCAACTTGGCAGACCTCGTCTCTACAATACATTTTTAAAAATCAGCCAGGCGTGGTAGCATATGCCTGTAATTCTGGCTACTCGAAAGGCTGAGGCGGAAGGATCACCGGAGCCCAGCAGGTCGAGGTTGCAGTGGCCGCTCCCGGCCACTGCACTCCAGTCTGGGTGACAGAGTGAGACTCCGACTCAAAAAAAATAATAATAAATAAATAATAATAATATACAATGAACAAGAAATAATTTTGCATTATGGTTTCCGATGAGTGGTGTTTCAGAAAACCCTTCCCATACAGACTTCCTGGTCCTGTGGAATCAGGTCCTGTCAGGGCTTCAGGGCTTTCCAGGTTCCTGTCAACCCTGAGTGGGTTCATTGCTGTGTTCCATCTGCTGTGAAGTGAGTTCTTGGATCAGAAGCAATGCCATGTGGAATAACATGATGAGGAATACGGCCCTCTGTACGTTTGAGAATAGTAGGTTGGCAGAAGCATTGTGTGCAGGACAATCAATGTGTATCCAGAGAGCCTGTTCCAGGAAAAACAAACTTCTATCACTTCCACTTGATGGCAGGGATCTAATATAACCAACCTGTGACATGGCAGCTGACTGACCATCCAGGGAGTGATGCCATATTAGGGACTTGCTGTTTGTCTGGCCCACTGGCAGACTGGGTGTTCAGCAGTGGCTAAAGGCAGGTCAGTTGTGGTGAGTGGAGGCCCATGTCTCTGAGCACATGTGTATCCTCCATTCCTGTCACATGGACACCTCATGAGTCCATTTGTCAATGACAGGAGTGGCTAGGAAAAGAGACTGACTAGTATCCACAGACCAAGTCATCATATCCACCTGATTACTAAGATCCTCCTCTGACGAGGACACCTTTCTCTGAATATACACACGGAACGTAGATCTCTCCCCCCACCTTTTTTTGCTTATTCAGAGAGTGTTTTTAATGAGAATTATTTTTTAATTAATTTTATGAGTCAGGGCCTCACTCTGTCACCCATGCTGCAGTGCAGTGGCATGATCACAACTCACTGCAGCTTCAAATTCCTGAGTCAGGTGATCCTTCTACCTCAGCCTCCTGAGAACCTTGGACTACAGTTCCATGCCACTTTGCCTGGCTATTTTTTTTTTATTTTTTGTGGAGACAAGGTCTCACTATATAGCCCAGGCTGGTTTTGAATTCCTGGCCTCAAGCCATCCTCCTGCCTTAGCCTCCCCAAATGCTGGGATTATAGTCATGAACCACTGTGCCAGGCCACATTCAGGCAGTTCTATCTATATATGTCTTATGTAGATTTCCTCGTCATCGATGTTCCAATCGTGTTCCTTTTACACTCCTGACAACCAATCGGTTTACACCCCAGGTAAACCAATGCCCAGAGCCTATGAATTAATATAGACTCATACCTCTGGACCTATCTCCTCCTAAGCAAATAGAACAGCCAGGCACATTGCTCACTGGGAGGATTTCCCTTCACCACTGTCATTCAGGGACATCTTGAAAAGGAGTTGTAGTGCTGTAGCTGTTCACCTTCAGATGGTGTCTGCATGCTGTGAAGAACCATCATGAAACCAGGCTTGAGTTTTTTCTTCCTGAGTCAGCTGCTCATAGGAAACTCCCCATGAGGTCATGGGTACAGGTAAGGGGAAAAGTAATATAGTCCATGTGGGAACCACCGGCATTTGGGCCGCTGCCTCAAGTGACTTAGTTGTGTCTTTAGGGCATGCTCAAGCCTGACTTCATAGGTACCACTTCCATTTGATAATGCGATGCTGTTGTGCATGCCCAGCTTTATGGTTTTGTGGGCCAGATAATACCCAGTCCATGAAGAGCATCTCAAGTCACATGGCAACTTTGCGGTCCATGTGTAAGATTTCAGCCTGTACCTGTTGCAAAGTCACATCTTTTTTCTGGGTTCCCCTCAAAACTAGCATCTTTGGGGTCAGAGCACCTCCCTCAAATGAGGAATATGCTGCCTCCAAAATCCAAAGAGGCCCACTAGGTGTTGCATCTCATTTGTATTGTGGAGAGGCCAGATGCAACGACTTATCCTTCACCTTAGAATGAATATCTTGGCATGCTTCACATCATTGGACTCCTGAAGTTGTGTTTGATTTATTTCGTGCCTCGTGACATGCAAATGTCTTAGCAATATGTCTACAGTGGTTGCTACTATGTCACTATGTCCAATTAACATAATACCATCAATGTGATGGACCAGTATGATATCTTGTGAATGGGAAGGATGGACAGGGTCCCTGTAGAATGATATGGGAGTTGATATACCTGAGATAGGACAATGAAAGTGTATTGCTGGTCTGGTCAGTGGAAATCAAATTGCTTCTGATAGGCTTTACTAAAAGGTATTGAGAGAAAAGCATCTGCCAGATCAATAGTTAGATACCAGGTGCCAGGGTGATGGTGATTTCCTCAAGCAACAAAACCACATGTAGAAGAGCATCTACAACACCCATTTAAGTTTGAGGTAACCCATTGTCATTCTCTAAGATCTGTTCATCTCCTGCATAGGCCACATATGTGAATTGGATGGAGATGTGGTGAGAATCACCACCCTACATCTTTCTATTCCTTTATGGTGGCACTAACTGCACAATCCCTCAGGAACATGGTTTGGGTTTTGGTCTACTATTTTTCCAGGTAGAGGCTTCTACTTGGCCTTTACTGCCACAATAGCCCTCACTCCACAGGTCAGTGAACCACTGTGAGCGTGTCCATTACTATGAAGCACTCAGAAATGGAAAATTCCGCAGCTTGGGTTCAGGAACACATTAGACTTACTGTGAGACTCTCCTGAAATAAAAGTTTATTGATCACCAGTCTTAGTCCATTTGTACGGCTCTAACAAAATACTTGAGACTAGGTAATATATAAGCAATAAAAACGTATTTCCTAACAGTTTTGAAGGCTGGAAAGTCCAGAATCAAAGCACTGGATTTCAGTGTCCAGTGAGAATGGTCTTCTTCTCATCCTCTTTCCTCCCCCTCTCCTACTTCTCCTCCTCCTACTCCTTCTCCTTCTTCTTCATTTCTTCTTCTTCCTCCTCCTTCTTCTCTTGTTCTGTTGCCCAGGCTCAATTGCAGTAGCACAATGCTGGTTCACCCCAGCCTCAACCACCTGGTTGCAGGTGATCGTTCTACCTCAGCCTCCCAAGTAGCTAGGACAACAGGTGTGCACTACCATGCTGGATAATTTTTAAAATTTTTTATAAACACAAGATGTTGCTATGTTACCTAGGCTGGTCTGGAACTCCTAGGCTCAAGCAATCTTCCCACCTCAGCCTCCCAAAGTGCTGGGATCACAGGACCTTCTTTCTTTGCCCTTATATGGGGAAACGGGTCAATGTCATATCCTCACATGGTGGGAGGTAGAAGAGCTAAAAGGCAAAACGCTCTCTGAACCCTCATGACTTAATCACTCCTCACAAGATCCACCTCTTAATACCACTACAATGGGGATTAAGTTTCAACGTACATTTTGGAGAATACTCCACTTTAAACCATTGCTTCGCCTGATCTCCATAAGCTTCGGCTCTAAGTGGTAGACAGTAGTAACATTTCAGACTCCTAGAATTGGTGTCGATTCAGAGCCAGTGTCCAGTAATGCTCCAAAAGCCTAGTTTTTTGCCTTTTCTAAATGCACAGTCACCCTGGCAAATGGCTATAAATCCCTTTGATGAAGGCTGAGAGAAAGATTAGCAGCAGACGTTTCTGATAGTGTAGTATGGTTCTTTCTCAAGGAATGAATTTTGAGTATATAAACTAGCTCAAGTCGGGGAATGGAGGGAATGTTACTCTCTATTTTGGGAATTCAGATTAGACTTACAATCACTCGACATAGAACTCTTGTACTTATACAGATCAAGTAAGAATTTAGTAGATTGCTTAGCTATTTCTTCTCTGGGGCACCATGATCAAGTAGCCAATGCAAATGGTCTCTGTGAGTTAGAGGATGACAACTCCTCCTCCTAATCCTCCCTTCCCTTGTCCTTCGTCCTTCCCCTTCCCTTTCTCCTACACCTTTCCCTTCTCTTCCTCCTCCTCCTTTGACAGGACTTGCTCTGTTGTTCAGGCTGAAGTGCAGTGGTAGGATCGCAGGGCACTACAGTCTCAAACTCCTGAGCTATAGTAAGCTGCCTCACCCTCAGGAATAGTTAGGACCACAGTATATGGCACCATGCCTGGCTAAACTATGTTCTTTTGCAGTGATGGGGTCTTGTTTTGTTGCTCAGGTTAGTCTTGAACTCCAGGCCTGAAGCGATCCTCCCTCCTCAACCTCCCCAAAGCAGATCATTCTGTTTGTTTTGGCATCATTGTCTATTACAGTAACCATGCACACACTGCCTTTGGCAACAAACAATAACCTTTCTGTTTAAGTGAATAACTGGGAACTGGACCCTAGCCAAGTCAACACATGAAACTGACCGCCTGCCCCTCATGGGAAAAGGTAAGGCATTCTGTAAGGACTGAATAGTGGTGTTGGCAGAAAAACTGTGGGAAGAGAAAGCAAATTCATATTCACATGAACATCTATATCTGTAAGTACAAATTGCTGGCTGCTCTCTCTTAAGCAGTCCCCAGATTCTTTTGGGAAAGGGCATCAAATTGGGAATTCTGTTGATAGTAGGTTGGGTGGTAACCTCAGAAGTGATGGTAACCAGATGGTGGTTGGCAAAGGGTTCATGTTCCTGACTTCTATTCTTGTCACCACGATTTCCTTATACAGAGACTCACTGGCTAAGCACTCAGGTGAGCATTTATGTGACACACCATTATTTTCACATTTTGCACTTCTGGTCCATTTATGTATTTCTGCCTAGACTTCCCTCTCCTAAGCTTCCAATTCTGTTCTTTCCAAGTCTCAAACTACTAACCAACCCAATAGCCACTGTCAGTTGATTGGCGTAAGAGCCATGGTTCTCAATCTGGGGGCAGTTTTCCTCCCACTTGGCTTTGGCAAATGTCTGAAGACAGTTTTGGTTGTCCCAACTGGGGCTGTGCAAAACCGTCATCTAGTGGCTAGAGGCCAAGGATGCTCTAAACATCTTATAATGCACAAGACAGCCTCCCTCATCCCCTGCAAGGAATTACCATGCTTAAGATGTCAATAGTGCTGTAACTGAAACCATTTTGGGGATCTGTACTTGGCCCCCGTGAGCTGTCCCTTCATCACTGTCACTCAAGGTTCTCCTAGGTGAGCCAGTGATGTAGCTGTTGTCCATTTCCGGGGGGAGCCCACATGTTTTGTAGATTCATTTGTCATCCAGACCGCTACATATTCTGCCCCCACTAAGTGACCAAAGGGGACTCTATAAAGTCATGATACTGATGGAGGACAATGTAATAAAACAGTGTTAGGAGCAGGTACAGTGGGAAGCTGAGCCTCATGTTTATGCTGAGTAGTTTGGCCTTCTGGACCTCTGGCCCTATTCTTGTGTATACATCATCTCCAGTTTTCATGGAGTGCTGTATGATTGGGTAGATCAGAAAACAGCCAGTTTGAATCTTTGTCCAGTTTGGGTGTCCGGTTCACCTGAAGTCCCATGGACTGGTGTTCAACCTCGACCAGGCCTCAGCCACAGACAAGGAACTGCTTTTCAAATGGAGAAAAGATGTCTGTAGAAGAGAGCCTGGCCTTCTCCAAACCTTTAGGATCCATGCTGTGATTTTATCACTGGACTCATCAGAGGCTCTGTATGCTTTCTGTTTTCTATAGTTCCTTCCAGTATTATTGGGTGTGATGGGTCAGATCGCTCAGAGGCTTTTTTTCCTGTGTCTTCTCCTCAAAACTCAGAGCTGTATTGGTTTCCAGCTACATAAATTGAAGGAGCAAACCCAAATGTGATATATATTTCTTTTGCAGCAATTTGGTTGGAAATGGAGAACATCATCCTAAGTGAACGAACACAGGGGCAGAAAACCAAACACTGTATGTCTTACTTATCAGTGGAAACTAAACTACATGCATAGAGAATGGTATAACTAATGTTGGAGACTCAGAAGAAGGACAGGAAGAAGTAGTGGAGAGACAAAAAAATCACTTATTGGGTAAAATATGCACAGGTGGGAATGGGGGTACACTTAACCCCAGTTTTCTTAACCAGTATACAATGCAACCGTGTAACAAAAAGCTATCCATACCCCCTTAAACTATTGAAATCATCATATCGGGAGTGTGATAAGAATCTCCATCCCTGCCCATTTCAAATTTTTATGGTGGCAGTAATCTCTGTAGTCACCATAATGCCTTTGGTTTACTCAGGGACAGTTGTAGAGGCTTCGACCTGGCCTTTCCTAGTATTTCAGCCCATGAGCCAGGAAATCAATAGGATTTTGCACTCTTTTGTACTAAGAACATCTCACTATAGATTATAGGAATAAAAGACATCACCAGAGGAGAGGCATGTCATCCCGTCGACCCATCATGAGTTGAACTCAGGCCACAACTTTGTCTCTCACTGAACTTCATAAGCCTCCACCCTGACCAAAGTGCCAGAATTGTTTTGGGGGCCCAGGGGATTGATTCTCACTGGTTATGAGCCACAGCTAAAAGTCCCATGGAGGATGTTACTGACCACAAATTGGTCAAGTCCTACAACTCTTATACTGTCTTGCTGGTGTCTACCTATTGTGTCTCTTCTCCAAGCCCCTGTTTCCTACACTGATTTGTAATACGTGCAGGGGCGGTGACTCTGTAAACACACTTCCCGGTCAGCTGGCTTCTGTTGAGGTCCCACCAATAGGAGGCACTGGCATGAGATGGAAAGGTTGAAGAAGAAGAAAAACAACTTCCTCCATGCAAGCTCTCCAGAAGTAGAGCCCAGGGGCAGCTCTGGAGCTTCCTTTGACCCTCAGCACTGGCTTCCTCATGGCCCCATGGTGGGACAGCAGTGATTACACCATCTTCTCAGTCTGAGAATCCACCAGGCTGAGCTACGCCCCTTGGTGACTGAATACCAGCCACACCATGCTCCTCAGAGGTCACTCTCTCTCAGCGGTCAGATCATCAAGCTGTTCAGAGGTATTCGTGGCCATCGTGCGGGACACTCCGTGGGTATGAGCACCCGCTGCACAGGCCCTTCTCTGGCTTCTGCTGTGGCTTGAGTGTGTGTTGGAACTCAACCTCCAGGGTGCTGGTATTAAGGGGGCTGGGGAGGTGATCAGGCCACGAGGGCTCCACTCTCAGGAACAGGGTGAAGGCCTTGGAGGCCTCCGAGAGCTGCCTCCCCCTCCCTTCCCTTCTGCCCTGAGACCACACCAGACGGTGCCATCTAGGAGGACGTGACTTCAGCGGATCGCGAAGCTGCCGGCGCCTTGAGCTTGGACTTCCAGCCTCCAGAACTGTGTGAAATAAATGTGTGTGGTTTATCACTTACCCAGTCTCGGACATTTTGTTATAGCGGCACAAACTAAGTCAGCTCCTAAATTGCAAGCGCAGCACTTCTCCTCACGTTGTCGATGGCCACGGGCTGGTTGGCGACGATGCCCTAGACTGCAAGGCCAGGCGGGAGGCGGGAGGGAACAAAGGTGGGCACGCGATGGGAGCAAGAGCGAGTCCGCTACCCACGCGTCGCCGCGCCCCTCCCACCCCGACAGCTCACCTTTCTCCGGCAGGACGGAGCAGTTCGGGGGGCGAGCCTCGCGGCCAATCACCGCTGCCACCTGGCTGATTGACAGCGAGCGGCCCGCGCAACCTGTTAGGGGAGGGGCGGGGCCATCCGAGGCTGGCAGCCTGTTGAGGCCCGGGGAAAAACGTTGGGGGCGTGGCCAAAGTAGGCTGCGCCGCCGCGTCGGGGGATGACGTCGGGGCTTGGTTCTCGAACGGCCCGCGGGCGGCGGCAGCTGGAGTTTGTCTGGTGCCCAGCCGCGGCGGGGGTCTCTCGAGCCGCGGCGCTCACCTGCCCAGGTAGTCGTGTTTCTCGCGCCCCAGCACCTCCGACCCCGCCTCTTCGTGAGCGCGCCCCCCCGGAGGAGGCTGGCCCTAGGTATTTCGCCAAAGTATTTCTTTGTTGAGCCCCGAGGAGGACCCTTTCCTTGTACAAATGACAGTTGTGTGATCATTGGGTCTGGCGTTTAAGGAGCACTGCTGTGGGCCGCGGAGCACTTCTGTCCTCTTTACGGAGGTTATGTCCAATCCCTGCAGCAGTATCAGGTAGTTGTATTACCTGCCATTGTGCAACGAGGGACCGAGGAGGCCGCACTTGAGTAACCCGCCCCAACTTACTGAGCTGGGCTCAGCGCACTGGCAGCGGCTGCATCCGAGTGCGGGATAGTCGAGTCCCCAATTCGTTGACCAAACTGACCCAGACTTACTCCTCTCTCTAGATACCACTGCCACTAGACTGTGAGCGTAAACTTTGTCACATGGAAGCGCATTATCATACAGATATACACATATATCCTAAGTGTACCCCTCAATGCATGATTAAAGTACACACACTTGTGTAACCAGCACCCTAGAAACTCCCTACCCCTCTCAATCTCTCGCCTGGTCCTCCTCTCCGGTGACACCTCTTCTGAATTCTGAAAACGTTAGAAATGCCTATTTCCAAACCTCATGCAAGTGTGATTATCATTGTGTATTCGTTTGAATCTGGCATCTATACACTCCTAAAAAGGATTACTGTGTAGCCTTAAAAAAATAGCGAAAGCACTATATAATCGGATAGGAAACACATCAGGATATGTTGCTAAGCAAAAACAGAGTCAGGACCGAGTGCAGACTGGTTTATTTCTTGTTGTTATTTAGAGACATGGACTTGCTATGTTGCCTATGCCAGTCTCAAATTCCTGGGCTGCAGTGATCCTGTCATCTCAGCCTCTCAAAGTATTGAGAATACAGTCGTGAGCCATCATGCCCGACAAGCAGAATATTATATGCATGAATCTCCAAGAGTACATGAGACATCTTCAGCTTTCTCTCTCTCTCTTTTGCGGGTTCTTGTCATATTGCCCAGGCTGGTCCCGTACTCCTGGCATCAAGAGAACCTTTTGTGTCAGGCTCCTGAGTATTCTAGTCTTTTTAACTTTGGGAAGAGGCCATTGGTACATGTGGATGAATGAAGAGAAAATTGGTTTTTAGCATATTATTAATAAACTTTTTTTTTTTTGAGTGGGAATCTCACTCTGTAACCCAGCCTCAACTTGCTGGGCTCAGGTGATCCTTCTGCCTCAGCCTACTACTAAACTTTTGTATGGTGTTGTTTTTAAACTTATGTGTCAATATGTTACTTTTTTTTTTTTTTTTGGAGTTGGAGTCTCACTCTGTCGCCCAGACTGGAGTGCAGTGGCCGCTCCTGGCCACCGCAGCCTCGACCTGCTGGGCTCCAGCGATCCTTCCGCTGCAGCCTTCCAAGTAGCTGGAATTACAGGCATGCGCTACCACACCCAGCTGATTTTTTGATTTATTGTAGAGATGAGGTCTCGCTGCCCAGGCGGATCTCGAACCCGCGGGCTCAGGCAATCCACTCACCTCAGTTACTTTTTAAATGACATTTTCGAAAAACAGGTGAAACGGTATCTGCATGACGAACACAGAAGCATTTGAAAGCAGTGTGGGGGTCTTGCTTGTGAGGAAACTCCATGTGTGCTGGGGCAGTGGGGCAACGGTGCTGGGGTTTCCGCAAGCTGCTGAGATAGAGGCTGGGAAGGGGCTCCCAAAGCGAGCACATGTTGCTGAGGGTTGTGGAACAAAGCAAACTAGAGGCACGGGGGTGGGCTCATCAATTACCCCTGAAGGATTAACTCAGAAACCTTGCATTTGGTGTGTGTGTGGGGGGGGGAAACAAGAGAGAAAGAGAGGGAGGTGAGAATGAATCCCCCAAACCCACAGGATTAGCTTTTTTCTACCTGCCCCCTCTAGCCACCCTCTCAGCATCCCCAGACAGAACCTTCCTCGCCTACTTGTCATCCCAGCATTTGGGTTCCTGCAATGCTCTCAAGATTAGTAATGTTCATTCCTGGAATAAACCCTACTTGGTTATGATATATTATGCTTTTAAAAATATTGTTGGAATCAGCTAAACATTGTACGAATCTTTTGAATCTGGCATCTATACACTCCTAAAATGTCTACATTTATGAAAGAAATTGATCTAGAGCTTTCTTTTCCAATAGTTTTGTCTTTTTTAGGCAAAAATATCTTTGTCTAGTTTGGTCTCAAGATAATGCTAGTCTCATAGAATCAATTGGAAAGCAGTCTTCTCTCATCTTTAATTTTCAGCAGTGTTTGTGCAGAATTGGTGATATTTCTTCCTTAAATATTGACAGAGTTTACCAATGAAGCTATCTGGTCTTTGAATTTTCTCTGTAGGACAGTTATGATCCACAAATTCAATTTTTAAAATAAATAGAGAGCTATTTTTCATTCACCTACATTTACCAATGGTCCCTTCCCCACATAAATGAGACCTGAATCCTCAGGGGTCTTGAGACAGAAGGTTGGCTTGAACCCAGGAGTTTGAGAACCACCTGGGCAGCAGTGCGACCCCTATTTCTAAAAAGTTTTAAAATTAGCCAGGCATGGTGCCTATAGGTCTAGGTAACTGGGTTATTTATTTCCTCTTGAGTAAGCTTTGTTTGGTTGTATCTGTCACGGAATTTGTCCATTATATGTAACTTGTCAAGTTATTCGGCAAAATGTTGTTCCTACTGTCCCCTTATTTTCCTTTTAAAGTCTGCAGTATCTATAATGATGCCTACTCTCATTCCTGATGTTGGTAATGTGTGCATTCATTTTCCCTGATCAGTCTGGCTAGAGATTTTTATATTTTTTTTATTTTTTCAAAGAATCAGCTTTTGGTTTCATGGATTCTTTCAATGGTTTTTCCTTTTCTTTTCTTTCTTTCTTTTTTTTTTTTTTGAGTTGGAGTCTCATTCTTTTGCCCAAACTGAAGTGAAGTGACACATTCCCAGCCACTGAAACTGCGAACTGCTGGGCTCAGACAATCCTTCCACCTTAGCCTTCCAAGTAGCTTGGACTACAGGCATGGGCCACCATGCCCAGATGAGATCTCCCCAAGTTGCCCTCACTGATCTTGAACCACCAGCCTCAGGCAATCTCACCTCGGCCTCCCAAAGTGCTGGGATTATAGGTGTGAGTCACTGTGTCTAGCTGGTTTTTTCATTTTTAAGGAGTCATCAGAACAAAAACAAGGAAGAAGATGCTACAGAAGCATATGTGGCCTGCAAAGTCCAAGACACTTTCTAAATGGTTCTTTACAAAAAAAGGTTGTTGACTCCTTCTAGAGACCTGTGTGACTGCATACAAAGAGTTGTTTTCCTCTCCTGCCTAGATCCTCAACAAGCCTGCCTGGAAATGAGAGAAAGCAGGCAGAGGAAGTCTGATGAGCATGTCAAGGTGCTTGGTAAATTGCACAAGCATTTTATGGCCTATTAGGTTGCAAAGCAGCCCATATTCTCTTCCTTTAGTGATGGGAGGAGACGGGGGAAGGGAAAGGGGTAAGGGGGAGAGGAAGCAGGAAAGCTTTTGGCAATGGAACTCATTAGAATTCCACAGTGACCAAGAACTTGAAGGGAACTCTGTTGGCCTTTCATTTCATAGGCAGTAAAATGAAGATGACAATGGCCTCATTTATACCTGGACAGTGGAGCTGGGAAGTTAGCCAATTTGAGGATGTACATGCAAACAGAACTGAGAGAAGTTGTTATGGATTGGATGGGAAGTGTGGGGGGCAGTGGCAGAGAGAAAGAGAGAATTCTGTAACAAAATCCTGGATTTCAGCCTGAGCAAGGGAAGGATGGATTTGCTGCTCTGAAAATACTCAAAATGGAAGTGGAGTTACTGGTGTCAACCCCTGACAAACAGAGCCAGGGGAAGACTACGAAGGGAGGGTTTTAATGAACATGTGCCTGATAACAGGAATTATCACAAAAGACTCTGTTGAAACCACGAGCATACACAAAGGCCACTACACAAAGGCCACCACAACTTTGCATAAAAAATACTTCTGCGAGGACAGCTGCCCTGAAATTTTCTTTTCAACCTTGGAATGACACCATCGTTGTTACCGATCCTTATAGCCAAGAACACTTGTCTTAAAACAACTTAGGTAACCATCTTCATTTTTCTTTAAAATACAGTCATAAACCTTGTCTTCCTTTACCTCCCTAAATACATCCATATCTATATCCATTGCAACGCCCAATCCTGAATCCATGTTTTTGTTTTTTTGGTTTTTTTTAAGAGAGAGCCTCTCTCTGTTATTGAGGTTTGACATTGTTGAGGTGAAGAAGATAGAGGAAGATGGCAGGAGTGGTCCACAGGCATCAAAAGTTAGGGGGTCGAAGCTAGCCTGTTTCCCCTCTGCTTTTCCCTCACTCCCAGCATTGTGTGAAATCTTCCAGGTAATCAGTGCACACTGAGCACCTGCCAGGGCATGCTCTGTGGCAGTCTCACCAATCTCTTTTCCCAGGGCTTTCCCACCACTGGTAGGATCTACCAGGATGTATTTTCAGCACTTCCTACTGTAGAGTAGAGATTTTATTTTATCTTTGAGGCAGGGTCTCACTCTGTTGCCCAGACTGAAGTGCAGTGGTAGAATCATGACTCACTGCAGCCTTGACCTCCTGGGCTCAGGTGTTCCCCGCCGCCCCTGCAACCTCCCCAGTAGCTGGGAGCACAGGTGTGCCACCATGTTCAGCTTATTTTTTGATATTTTGTATAGTCCAGGTCAACCTATATCTTCTAGGCTGGTCTCGAACTCTTGGGCTCAACTCTTGGTCTCGAACTCTTAGGCTGGTCTCGAACTCTTGGGATCCTCCCACCTCAGCCTTACAAACTGCTGGGATTACAGGTGTGAGGCATCATACCCAGCCCTCAGGATTTTCTTTATAACATTTCATATCTCCAGCTTACTTTATTATAAGACTATAGCAGTATAAATATATATGTGTTAACAGACTGTTTATGTTATCAGCAAGGCTTCCTGTCAACAGCAGGCTATTAGTAGTTATGTTTTTAGGGAGACCAATGTTATACAGGAAGTGAAAACACAGGAAAAAAGTAGACAAAAAAGTGCAAAGTACTACAATGCAGAGATTTTTCCTTTGAAAATCGTTTAATACTTATACAATATAATAGGAGACATAGTGATACACAAGTTACAGCATGAAGTATCAATTGGTCTACGAATTTTTGGTGTTATAACTTTATATAATACAATGAACAACAACACTTAATGACTGTGATCCCTTGAATATCATATGATTTATCTAGCTATTCTGGCAACTTTCAGTTCCTAAAGCTGATTTAGTTGAGTTTTTCTCACTTGCAACTTGAAAATTGGGGTTGACATTCTATGACCTTCAGTCGTGAAGGACATGCAGGATGGAGGAAGGCACTAGAGAATAAAGGAATTGAACAGGGAGGCTATTACTCCAGGGCACCAGCAGGCCCACCCCCCACCTCATTTCCTGGTGTGACTTTACAGACCAACAGCTTCTGCAGTATTCTGAAGTCAGTCGAGACTGAAGGATCTTCAGAAGCTGGTTTCTCTCTGATGGTCTACAGACTGTAGCAAAGATGAACGGAGTTGTGGTTCCCTTCTTTGTTTTTTTTCCTGAACCAAGGAAGTGTCACAATTGTATTGTTGGGGCAGCCAAGAGAAATGTGAGATTCTCCAAGAGTCGAAATCAGGCAGGGGGTGGTGTTCCTCCAATAGTGGGGTAGACCCAGGCTTTCTCCTCACCCTATGTTTACCTCCCTAAGGGATTTATTCCTTGGGGAAAGGAATAACTTACAAAGTTTCTTCCCTTTGAAGCTTTCTCAAAATCCAGAGCTCCCTGGGAGGTTAGCATATGTGGGTGTTTTAAATCACTACTATTTAACTTGAGAACATTTTCTTCTCCCCAGAAGGGAACCTCGTACTACTCCCCGTAATCACACCCTACCCCTCCTTCCCCCAGCCCTTGACACCTTCTCACCTACTGTCTGCTGTATTGATTTGCCCTTTCTGGATATTTCAGATAAGGGGAATCATGGAATATGTGGTCTTTGGTGATTGGCTCCTTTTGGTTAACATGTTTTCGGGATTCGTTACATTGCAGCATGTATCAGGACTTCACTCCTTTTTATTGCTGAGAAATAGTCCATTGTATGAATAGGCTACATTTTGTTTATCCCTTCTTCAGATGATGGACATTTGATGGTTTCCACTATTTGGCTCTTATGCATAGTGCTGTTTGAAGATAGCTTTTTAAAAGTGAACATTCGCTTTCTTTCCTCTAGTTTTCAAGTCTTCATTTGGAATCACTCTTGCTATTTTGGATTTTTTTTTGGTTTCTTTGTTTTAGTTAGAGTCTCATTCTGTCATCCATGCTGGATTGCAGTAGGAAGATCAGGGCTCACTGCAGCCTGGACCTTCCAGGCTCAGGCAATCCTTCCACCTCACCATCCCGAGTAGCAGGGAATACAGGTGCACAGCATTATGCCTAGCTCATTTTTTAAAATTTAATTTTTATAGCAATGAGGTCTTCCTGTGTTGCCCAGGCTGGTCCTGAAGTCTTGGGCTCCAGCCATTCTCCCGCCTCAGCCTCACAAATTGCTGCGATTGTGGGTGTGAGTCACGATGTCTGCCCACTTTTGCTATTTACAGCTAGGTGGCGGACCACAATTATTGAAGTCCTCTCAGGGTAAAGGTGTCAGGTCTGCAGAGCAAAGGAAAAGCAGTGGGCACACTCCTCACAATGGAGGAAGCTCTAGCATTGTCCTCCAAAACCAAGCATGCCCAAGTCACAAACCAAATAGTATCTTCTGACATGGAGAATAGTTGGCCTTATGCAAACAAGGTCATCAAGTGTCATATAGCCCAGTGGATGTGCCATTTTAAATGGCAAGACTGTCAGGGTGACAGAAGGAAAGTTGGAGAGGGTAACTACTGTTAGAATGTTTTAAAACCCAGAGGGTTTTTGTGATATTTTGCTGTGTGACTTTCACTTGCCTGGAATTGATTCTTAATGATTCACTAATACCTCAGCAAAGAAAACCTTTTGTTTCTTTCATTTACCATTCACCTGATAGCAATATCCATGTACCTTGGGAACCCTGCTAACCAATTACTCTGTAGAGTTGAAAACCATTCTGCACACAAATGATTCAATTGCTCAACCTATGGCCTCAGCTGGCCTGTGAGGAAGTCCTGTGAAAATGGGCTTTGTCACTGGTTTTGTGTTGGAGCGTCAGATTCTTACAAACACTCCTTGAATGCTTTGTGACACTCAGAATGAGTGGATGCTGTGACCCTGCCAATGCCCATATGAGGGGATAGGCCTCTCCTTCCTAGAGGTTTTGGACACTCCCCCAGGAACAAAAGAAGAACTGGCTGTGACTTTAAATCAAGCAAATGATTGGGACACAGAAACATCAAAACCTTGACAAAATGAAGCCTGATGAAATGGGTTCCACTTGAAAAACATGTGAAATTACAGAGCCAAATCTTCACATGTTGCTACCATCTTTCAACACACTGCATTCTCACCCATGAGGTAGCAACGAGTGTAATGGCTGAAGTCTGGAATCAGCCCCTTAAACCCTAGGTGAGATTGCTGACTCACTCTACTTCCATCGCATTTTCATTTTTTTTTTTCTTCATACATCAGTGACAACATCAGGAATTTCCTGGGCTTAACAAACTGGTCAAGTGGAGATAGCCTCAGGCCCTCAGACTTCCTCTCAAATATAGACTTGTAGTGTGGATTAGTGCAGATATGCAATAGCATTTTTCTCCAGAAACAGAAAACCACATATTCCAAAGTGGTCAACATCACTTCTTAATAGCATCATTCCTTAGGGAGGGAAAGGTTTCTCATTAAAGACCTGAAATGTATGTTTGTCTCTGATCCCCTCAAAACTGAGCACAAAGCATCACCATCCTAGCATCTAGCATCATGTATTGCACTTCCTAACAGATAACAATGCTGGTTCTTTTCAGCCTACGGATCATGTTAGCAATTTGCATGCTTCCCCCAGTCTCCTGTGGGTTGGCACCATTCCCACCAGCCCTCAGGTGAGAACACCAAATCCACAGAACTCTACTGCCCAAGACCTCATAGCATTCACAAAGTGGAGGGGGACTCAAGTCCAGTGCTCCTTCCCCTGGATATGCATGGTACCCTTCTCAAAATGCCATGCAAGAGAGTTTGATTGAAAGAGAGCACATGCAGATATGCAGATCCTGGGAAAGTTTGTAGGCTGGAGTGCAGTGGTGTGACCATGACACCCTGCAGCCTTGACTCCTGGGCTCCAGTGATCCTCCCACCTGATTTGTTGTAACTATAGGCACATGCCTCCGTGCCTGGCTAATTATTTTTTAGTTTTTGTATACGTAGAGTCTAGATACATTGCTAGTCCTGGCCATGAACACCAAGGCAAAGCAGCATTACCCCTGCCTTGATCTCCCAAAAGGCCTCCATTTCTTGTGTGAAACCCTGGATTCATCCTGAATTCTCTAGTTCAACAGATGTTGATGACTGTTTGGCTAAAGTCTTTGGTACATAACCTCCCCATTTGAAAACTTGTAGTGTGTTTAGGCTATATTTAGAGAAGCCAGCATGATTGTCTGAGATTGCCTCCCAGGTCACCTGTTACAGCTGCTTTGAGGGGAAGGCACATGGATTGCTTTAGGCTGGAATCTGCTTATGTGTCAAAATCTGAAGAAGTTAAGCAAAAATGTAGAAGACAAACACTTGGAACACAGGAAGTCTGTGTGGCAGAGCAGGGGTACCTGGGAGCTCATTGAAACTACTGAGTGTCAAACCCCCCTGCACCCAGCTGTACAATACCTGCCTGGGCAGTTTCTGCACTTTAAACATACAAGGCACTGGGCCTGAGCTGGGCCTTCTCCGGAGGTTCTCAGCCCTAATTGAACATGTGATCCCCTGGGGGAATCCTCTTTATAATAATGGAGACAACTCACCTTGCCCCCAGTGATCAGATTCTGTGATGTGGGGAGAGACTTTTGCATTGGTAGTTTCTCATTAAAGACCTATGTTTGCCTCTGCTCCCCTCAAAACTGAGCATGAAGCATCACCATCCTTGCATCTAGCATCATGTATTGCACTTTCTGACAGATAACAACGCTAGTTCTTTTCAGCCTACAGATCATGTTAGCAATTTGCATCCCTCCACGGTCTCCTATGGGTTGGCACCTTTCCCACCAGCTGTCAGGCGAGAACACCAAATCCACAGAATTCTACTGCCCAAGACCTCACGGCACTCACAAAGTGGACAGGGACTCAAGTCCAGTGCTCCTTCCCCTGGATATGCATGGTGCCCTTCTCAAAATGCCATGCAAGAGAGTTTAACCAAAAGAGAACACACGTGGCTCCATAGCTCAGGGGTTAGAGCACTAGTCTTGTAAAGAAAACACATACAGATATGCAGATCCTGGAAAAGTTTGTAGGCTGGAGAGCAGTGGTGTGTTCATGACACTCTGCAGCCTTGACTCCTGGGCTCCAGCAATCCTCCCACCTCAGCCTCCTGAATAGCTCTGACTATAGGTATATACCTCGACGCCTGGCTAATTATTTTTTATTTTTTTGTAGACATAGAGTCTAGTTACATTGCTGGGCCTGGCCATGAATGCCTGGCCTCAAGCAATGCCCTTGCCTTGGTCATGCACCTATGCAGAATTCTCCAGTACAGCAGATATTGATGCCTGTTTGGCTCAAGTCTTTGGTAAATAACCTCCCCATTTGAAACTTGTAATATATATTTTAGACTGTATTTAGATAAGCCTGCATGCTCGTCTGAGATTGCCTCCCAGGTCACCTGTTCTAGATGCTTTGAGGGAAAGACACGTGTTTTGCCTTGAGGCTAGAATGTGTTTAAGTGTCAAAATCTGAAGAAGTGAAGTGAAGTGTAGAAGACAAACCCTTGGAAAGGATCCTATGCTACAAGGGGTCCCTGTGGCAGAGCAGGACCACCCGGGAGCTCATTCAAACTACAGAGTGCCACACCCTCCTCTGCCCAGCTACACAACACCTACCTGGGCAGTTTCTGCACCTTGGAGGTGGCAAGGCACTGGGGCTGAGCTGGACCTTCTCCTTGCCTTTTACTGGCAAGCTTTTTTAAAAAAAAAATGACATTTGTAAATGAATTCTGAGGTTCTGAGGATAGCCTTTTCTTTTGGGTTTTTTTGGGTCCTGGGAAGTCCTTGGTCCCTCTCTCACGCACGAGTGGGGGGCGGGATGTGTCACGTGTGATCTTGTCATGAGCTGTCGTTGGTCTGCAGTAGCCTCTCAAGGACTGCTTCAAATCACTCGTGTCTGGCTGCCAGGGACAATGGGAAAGGAAGCATGGTTGGGGTGGCAATGCCACAGAATCCGCAGTGGGTGCCTCATATTTCTGTCATGTGTTAGTATATATATATATATATTTCTTCCTTATCACATATTCTGCTTGTGCAGGGTTCCAATGAGCAGAAAGCTAGCAATATTTCTTGGCTGATTTGAGGGTTATTGTTATAAAAATGGTGATGAGCACTTTCCAAATATTTTGCCTTCAGGATGATTCTTGCACTGTCACTGCATTTAATGCTTTCATAGATATTGTTTTATTCAATGGTCACAACAGTCCTATGAATGAAATAATAGTATCTCCATCCTACTGGTGAGGGAACCAAAGACTGAAGAGGTAAAGTTAATTGCCTGAGATCGTATTTTGCAAAACAGCAAAATCAAGATGTGGGTCTAGGTTTATCACCACAAAAGCAGGGCTTTCACTTGTACACCTTCCTAGAGGAGGTAGTGAAATCTTAAAGGTAGAAACAGGAGAGGGGTTTGTTCGTACATAAGGATGGTATTGCCAAGGATGATCTCAGCCATGAGTCAGAATAGCAGGAACAAGAAAAAAATATGGAACTAAGTATCTTGAGATTTAGGGCCATATATCTTTAGTAGGTGATGTTTACGTCTCAGAATATCTCATGAATCACAATCATCCAGAAGTGCTTTAAGTGTATGTGGTTTTCCTTCTCAAGACAAGGCATTTTAGGGCATAATGGCCCATATCCATTGAGTTTATGTCATTTATTCACTGCATTCATAGACCACTTTAGGTACTTAGAGAGCAAAATATATCAATCTTGCTTTACTGCTATCAACATAATCATTTTTTCTTCAACTGAGATGAATTTCATGAACAACTATTTCCTGAAGCTGTCTATGATACTCCTCTTGGTAATACCGGAGCAGCAGGCAAATTAACTGAAGAGAGTGGCATGGAAGACAGTAAGTATATGTCATTATTACAATAAGTGCTCAGATTTCTATAGACCTCTGTATTGTCTTTTTAGCATTCTTTAAACCAGCTACTGGGGGCAGGGGGCAAACCAAATGGAGATGTGAAGAGAAGAACTGTCTGAAAGTCTCTCAGTAACCTTCCACCAGCTATGTAGTCTATAGTCTAAAGTGTGAATATTCCTATGTTTTGGGGTGACCCCTGATGTGCAGTGTCAGGCAGGTTCTGCCACTCTGGAGGCTGTTCAGAGGACAGAGACCCAATTTGCAAGTGAGGTTCACTATTTCTTATTACACTCTCTGTGAGTAGTGCAATAACTTTCTCGTCTATTCAAAAAATTTTATTTTTTGTAGAGATGAGGTCTCGCTATATTGCCCAGGCTGGTCTTAAATTCCTGGCCTTAAGCGATCCTCCCACTCCAGATCCCAAAGTAGCAGGATTACAGGCTTGAACCACTGTGCTTGGCTCATCAGCACTTTATAGTCACTGCCCTTGAGTGCCCCAGTCACAGTTTGGGAGAGCAAAGCCTTCCTACATCTCCCCATGATCTCCCACCGCATTCCACAATCTGTAAAATATTAGCCCAGAGCAGCAGAGCTGATTTTTCATTTAGAACAGATTGCTGAGATGCCAAGGATCAGAGGAATCAGTTGACCATGTATGCAAAAAACAAAACAAAACGAAAAACACATCAGGCCCAAATCACACACAGAACAGATAAATCCTTTAAGATGGATACTATGTGCATTCAAAAGAAAATTGAAAATGGTTATCAAGATAAGCCTGGCATGTGTGCCATGAATTATAAGATGATCAATAAAACAATTTTATAACTAAAGACTCTGCCAATGCATTTCACAAGCTAGTTGTTCCAGACAAAAGTGAACATTTTACTTCAGAATCTTGATAGCTTGTCCTGCATCTTTTTTTTTTTTTTTTTTTTGAGTTGGAGTCTCACTCTGTCGCCCAGACTGGAGTGCAGTGGCCACTCCCGGCCACCGCAGCCTCGACCTGTTGGGCTCTGGCAATCCTTCCGTCTCAGCCTTCCAAGTAGCAGGAATTACAGGCATGAGCTACCATGCCTGGCTGATTTTTTTATTTACTGTAGAGATGAGGTCTCGCCAAGTTGCCCAGGTGGGTCTCGAACCCGCGGGCTCAGGCAATCCACTCATCTCAGCCTCCCAAAGGTGCGGGATTACAGGCTGAGCCACTGAGCCCGGCTATCATGTTTTATTATGCTAGTTTAGCTGACATATTATGAAGAACACATTTGAAAGAGGTACATATAGAAACCCAGAATAAACCTAGTTTAGCATAGTCTTTTTGCCCTAGCATAGCCATTTTTGCTTGGATTTTACCCCTGACATGCTTTGAATCTTGCACAGGTTAAACATAGATAGGTACATTTCCAAAAGACTGGTTTTAGGAAGCATTCAGACATTCTACTTGCAGGACAAACAGCAGCCTAACTCACCTCCTCAGCAAATCTCCATCAGATGCAAGACAAGGACAGAGCCATAGAAATGATAATAGACCACCTTTTGGTCAAGGAGTTTGTGGATTGCAAATGTCTAACAAGTCTCTTGCAGAAAAACCCCCTCCCCTTGTCTCTTCCCATCTAGCCTACCATCTGATGGCATGAGATGCTAATGTCTGGCGACCTCAAGATCTAAGACTCATGTGACTCACCCACCCATCTGCCTGCCGTCCATCACCTGATATCAGTACCCTGTGCTTACCTACCCCTTTGTGATGACGTGAAGCAGACTGCCACCCAATCACCTTAATGACTTTCCCCCATCAAAGGGAATGGTTAAAAGGACTCAATCATGAGCAGCCATTTTGCCACTGCCTTGCTGAGCTATGGAGTGGCCATGTGCTCTTTGAGTGATGGCCAGGCCATGTTTTCTTAAGCTTTGGCCCCCTCCCCTACCTTGGGGAGGCGAATCTCCTCTTTCTCTCTTTCTTTAATTTACCTTCTAAATAAACTATATTTTCTAATCTAGCTTCTGTGCAAGTCTTTGCATCTTTCATGCAGCATCAGATTGCACACCAGACACCCACACCACCCAGCAGGCCTGACCTAACATTCTGGAGACCCCGCTGGGAGGGTGTGACCCTGACATTTTTGGAGGCCCCAGCAAGTTGACCATAATAGAAGGTATGCTTTTCCCTAGGTTATGCCCAGCAATACAGTTTGACAAATTCTGAATTTGCATCAAGTTTAAATAAACAAGAGAAACATCTGAATAAAATATTTGGTAAGCAACCTCCTCATGTGAAACCTTTAGACTGTATTTGAAGAGTAGCGTTCGTGTCTGGTTGTCTCACAGGTAACCTATTCCTGGTGCTTTGAGGGAAAAGGAAGTGCTTTACCTTGAGGCCAGAATCTGTTTCTGTAAGTATCAAAATCCCAATTAAGCAAAATATAGAAGCTAAACACCTGGAAAGGACCCTGCTCCTCAAACAATGATTATAAAGCAGGAGCAGAGGTATTGTCTGGAAGCATGAAAATCCCTTGGGGAGATTGTTAAAAAGAGGCATCCTAGTCTACCCCTAGTGATTAGATTCTTTGGTGAATCAGCCCTCCACGCAATTCACTGACCTACCCAAAGCTTCTCATTTGCCATTTGAGAAAAACTAAGGCCCAGATAGAAGATGGTAGGGTAGAAAGCACCAGGGATTTGTTCCTTTCCCAAAACAACAATTGACCTAGCAAGGACTATCTTAAGTAGCTATGGAACACTGAAGTCTAGTCAAACACTTGCAGTATCCAAGGGTGAGCTTGATGAAGAGGCTGGTAAATTTTGGTGAATTTCAATATTTCATGGAGTGACTACCATTCTCCATTTCCAAACCCCGTGTCAGGCAGCTGTGTGGCTAGCTGTCCACATTCCTGGGGAGGCTTGCTGGTGCTAGAGTGGGCAATAGGGACGTTGTCCTACAAAACATGAGGTGTATGTTTTGATTGCTGGTTGCTACTTTAGATCACTGAGTGGCTGGCATTGACTGACATTGTTTAAATGTCAGTTTAAAAACCCTATGGGATTGGCCGTTTGTGTTGGCTGATGCCTGTAATCTCACCACTTTTGGAGGTGGAGTTGAGAATTGCCTGAGCCTAGGCTTTCAAGACAATCCTGTGCAACTTGGCAAGATTCATCTCTACTATAATAAAAAAAATTAGCTGGGCATGGTGGTGTATGCCAGCAGACCAAGCTACTTGGAAGGCTGAGGCAGAAAGATTACCTGATCCCAGCAGGTTGAGGTTGTGGTGGCCATGAGCATGCCACTGCACTCCAGACTGGGTGATGAAGTGAGACTCTGACTCAAAACAAACAAACAAACAAACAAAAATTCTTATGGAATGAAGAGGCTTCCAAGTAACCCTATTGTGCAGATGGATTAATTAATTAATAGTTAATTTAGAGACAGGGTCTTGCTTTATGACATAGAAGTTCAGTGGGGGCAATTACTGCAGCCTTAAACTCCTGGGCTCAAGTGATCCGCCTGCCTTGGCTTCACAAAGTTCTGGAATTACAGGGTGAGCCAGCATTGTACCCAGCCTCTTCTGTGGGAATTTAAAAAGATTATCTTTTGCTTTTTTTCTTTTTGGAAATAGACGCTTAAGGAAACCCTTGTCACATCACTGACTAACTTGTTATCAGAGAAAACAAAACAGGAAATTTAGCACCTTCACACATCAAAAAATACACACTTTTTGAAAATAGTTTGGAAAAATCACAAATGGATAGCTTTAGCCTGCAACAAACCAAAATCAGCAACCCCTGAAAAGTGGTGTTACAGTCTGAGTAAACACACTTGGCTGATATCTCTTGACACCAATAAATCAGGAGGCAGGCAACTGGCAGAAATAAATTTATTTCTGAATTCAGAATTCAGGGAGAGAGACATTTGGCTCTTGACATTTCTTGAACTGGTCTGCCCACCCTTTAGGTATGACAGTCTGCTTTTAAAAGTTTAGGGTTGCTGGTATGTATACATTGACTATGTGACTGACAGAGCCTTGTATAGAACTTAAGTTACAGCTGCATTTTGTCAATAGTAGTATTCATGGTCTGCATTTCCTGATGCTGGCTACTACAAGTGAGCTCACAGTGTTATCTAACATCAAACTGAAGAGTTGATTAAGCTTGCCATAGAGTAAGGGAGTTGACAGAGCCTATTTCAAAGTAAAACATTATTCACTACAACATGTTGTTGATTAATAGTTATAACAAGCAGAAAGTTACATAAATTACAAGGCTTATGATCACATGGGTGCTATATTTTAAAATCTGTGACCACTGATAAAAGGGAATGAACAGGGATTCATTTCTCTCAGTTCAGTGAGTGCAGTCTTCAGGGGGGTTAAGAGTTCTTTTAAGTCACTTAACAGAGAATGTATAGGAGATAAAGGAATACACTTTCTTTTGCTAATTCTCAGGCATGTAGGTATGTGCAGGCCTACTCAAAAGTTTTGCCTTTCTTAAAGGGTTGTGGCAATATGGACAGACAATAGTGGGTTTCTGTATCAGTGGGATAATTAGATTTTAGTACTCATAATTTCCATCTTTTGACACAAAATTATGAAACATACAAAGAAACATTCATAGGAATGACTCATTTATGGGAAAAAAATAATTTGGCAGAACTCATTTCTGAGGAAGCCTGGGCATTAGTTAGAGATGTTAAATTAACTGTCAATGTTCAATGAAATAAAGAAAACCATGGACATATAACTTAAGGAAATCCGGAAAACAATGTATAAGCAAAACAAGACTATCAATAAAGTGATAAAAACTATAAAAATGAATCAAAAAGAGGTTCTGGAGCTTAAAAAATGAAAACTCACTAAAGTGGTTCATAGCAGATTTAAGTATGAAGAAGAATACACCAGTCAACTTAAAAATAAGACCTTGAAATTATTCAGTCTGAGGGGTAAAAAGAAAAAGAAAAAAATTAATAGAATGTGTTGGGAATGGAGGGACACCATCAAGCATACCTAAAATACGCATTATGGAAATCTCAGAAGGAGAAGAGAAAGACCAAAAAAGATTTGAAGAAATAATGACCAAAAACTTCCCAAATCTGGTAAAGATATAAATATACACATCCAAGAAGCTCAATGAACCCCAAGCAGGACAAATTCCAAGACAATCACACTGAAACACAGTATAGTCAAACCGTCAAAACTCAGATATACAAAGAATCTTGATAGCAGCAGAAGAGAAGGGGCTAAGATTCACACATCATTTAAAAAACCATGGAGGCCAGAAAGCAATAGAATGGCATATCCTAAGTGAAAAATAATGTCAGCTGGGCTCGGTGGCTCAGCCTGTAATCCCGTGCCTTTGGGAGGCTGAGGTGA
>NW_007252807.1:46631-77179 GCF_000164805.1 Carlito syrichta
CGGCCACTGCACTCCAGTCTGGGCAACAGAGTGAGACTCCAACTCAAAAAGAAAATAAAAGAAAAATAATGTCAAGTAAGTATTCTATGTCTGAATACTGTCAAGAATAAAAAGCAGAAATAGAGCATTTTCAGATAAAGGCTGAGAGATCTGCTCTACAAGAAATGCTAAACGGAGTCCTTTAGGCTGAAATGAAAGAACACTAGACAGTAACTTGAATAAGAAAAGATGAGAATCTTCCCCTCTATCATTTAAAAAAATGAGAATCCTCCTCTCTAACATTAAAAAAAAGAGAGAGAGAAACCACCCAACTTAAAAAAAAAAAGAATCTGGGCACTTTGGGAGGCATAGGGAAGGACCACTTGAGCCCAGGTGTTCAAGATAGCCTAGGCAACACTGCCAGATTTCGTCTCTTGAAAAAAAAAAAAAAAAAAAAAACTGGGCATGTTGTTGCACACCTGTAGTTCCAGCTATTCAGGAGGCTGAAATGAAAGGATTGCCAAAGACTGGGAGGCTGAGGTTGTGGTGAGGTGTGACTGTGTCACTGCACTCCAGCCTGGTGAGAGAGTGAGACTACAACTCAATAAAGAAAGATAGAAAAAAAGAAATAACAAAAAAAAAAAATTGATAAAGATAACTACCAGCTATGAAAGCTACTGTTATTGTACTTTTGGCTTGGTTTGTAATATGTCTCTTTTTTTCTATACTATTTAAAGGATAAATACATAAAATAATAATTAAAAATCTATGTTAATGAGTGTACAATGTATAAAGAGGTAATCTGAGACAGTAACAATACAGAGGGTGAGGGAATAAAGATAATATATACAAGCATATATGGACTTCGCAGCAACTTGAATGAATTTAGAGTCTATCATACTCAGTTATCTATCACAGAAACAAAGAACAGAGTACCATATGTTCTCACTCATAAGCGGACCTTGAACAATGATCATAATACTATAAGAAAGGGCAGTAGTGGGAAACTGCCAGGGGAGGGGGGTGGGATTGACAGTTGAGGGAAACTGCCAGGGGAGGGAAGGGCACAGACCATCAACAAGGGTACCTGTATAATGAACATTTGTATATCTAACCCTGAATTGTACCTCACATCTTTAAAATTATACACACACACACACACACACACACACACACACACACACACACAAGCAGAGTGTTTATATGCTGTTGAAACTAAGTTGATCCTTATTAAACTAGGTTGCTGTAAGTTTAAGATAAATAGATGCTTAAACTGGTTGTTAACTTAAAATGTTAAATGTAACTAGGTGTTTCCAATGTATTCACTAAGAAAACAACTAAAATATATACAGTAAAATAATAATGATTGTAATAAAAACTGAAACATTATTTAAAAAACTAAAAAAAGACAATAATGGGGGAACTGAGGAAGAAAAAAATCCAACAATCCAAACCAGTAGCTAAACAGCAGATTAAAGACTTTCTTGTTAGTAACCACATGAAATGTAAATGAATTAAACTAATAAAAGGGAGAGATGTGGGCCATATATCTTTAGTGGGTGATGTTTAGTGCCCAGAATGTCATGCAATCACAATTCCAGAAATATTTTATATTTGGGGTTTCCCTTACCAAGAAAAGGCATTTTAAGGCATAATATCTCATATTCATTGCATTTGTGTTATTTATTCACTGCATTCATAGATGGTTTTAAGTACTTAGAGACCAAAATATATCAATTATGCACTGCTGGTATTAACTTGCCTTTTTTTATTTTCTTGCTTCATTTGAGATAAATCTCATGAACAAGTATTACCTGAGGTCCTACATGATCCACCATTTGCTGAAACAGGAGCAGTAGCCAAATCAACTGAAGAAAGAGGCATGAAAGAAAGTAAGTATACATCATTAACATGATAAGTACTCATATTTCTATAGGCCGCTGTGTTGTCTTTTTAGCATTCTTTAAACCAACTACTGGTGGGGCCAAACCAAATGGAGATGTGAAGAAAAGAACTGTCTGAAAGTCTCTCAATAGCCTTCCACTAGCTATGGAGTCTATTTTCTAAAGTGTGGATATTCCTATGTTTTGGGGTGACCCCTGATGTGCAGTGTTAGGCAGGTTCTGCCACCTGGGAGGCTGTTCAGAGGACAGGAACCAATTTGCAAGTGGGGTTCACTGTTTCTTGTAACATTTTCTGTGAGTAGTGCAACAACTTTCTATTCATCAGTAGTTTAAAATTTTATTTTTTGTAGAGGTGTGGTCTCACTATGTAGCTCAGGCTGGTCTCAAACTCCTGACCTCAAGTGATCCTCCCTCCTCAGCCTCCCGAAATGCAGGGTTTACAGGTATGAGCCACTATGCCCGGCCCATCAGCACTTTATAGTTACTGTCCTTGAGTGCCCCGGTCACAGGCTTGGGAGAGCAAAGTCTTCCTATATCCCTCCCCACCATCTCCCACCTCATTCCACCCTCTGTAAAATATTAGCCCAGAGCAACAGAGCTGATTTTTCCTTGAGTACAGATACTCAAATGCCAAGGCTGAGAGGAAGCATCTGGTCACATATACTAAAACAAAACAAAACAAGAAACAAAATCCAGACAGTACTGTAGACCCAAATAACACACAGAACAGATAAACCCTTTAAGATGGATACTATGTGTGTTTGAAAGAAATTGAAAATGGTTAATTAATTATCAGGATAAGCCTGGCATGTGTGCCATGAATTATAAGACTATCAGTAAAGCAATTTTATAACTAAAGACTCTGCCAATGCATTTCATAAGTCACTTGATTAAGAAAAAAGTGAGTATTTTACTGCAGAATTTTTGTCCTGCATCATGTTTTATTATGCTACTTTGGCTGACACATTATTAGGAACACATCTTCAGTACATTTTTTAGCACTTGCTTGCATGATTAAATGTATCTATTCCAGGCCGGGCATGGTGGCTCATGCTGTAATTTCAGCACTTTGGGAGGCCGAGGCAAAAGGATTGCCTGAGCTCAGGGGTTCAAGAGCAGCCTGGGAAAGTTGGTGAGCTCTCGTCTCTATGATAAATAAAAAAAATTAGCTGAGTGTGGTGGCACATGCCTGTAGTTCCAGTTACTTGGAAGGCTGAGGTTGAAGGATCGCCTGAGCCCAGTGGTGGTTGTAAACATGCCACTGCACTCCTGCCTGGGTGACAGAGTGAGACTCCGAACACACACACACACACACACACACACACACACACACACACACACACACACACACACAATGTATCTATTCCTAATGATTCACCATAGTTTCATTAACACGGAATGGTGAAATTTGTCACTTACTGGATCAAAGTAGTCATACTTGAAATCATTTAGCACACACCATATAGGCTTTTTTACCAGTTTTCTTATAGAGTTAAAACTGCCATGTGCACAATTCCAAGTGCAGCAATTTTTGTAAACACTTCATGAATGTTCTATGACACTCAGAATACATAGGTGCATGCTCCGTGCTCCTCTCCAAATACAATGCAGAAGTGTGTCAATTTAAGGGGAAGGCGTGCACATCCAATACGTGAAAGATTTAATCACAATTAAGGTTGTTTTCCCATAGGCTATCCCCAAGGATACAGCGTGACAAATTCTGAATTTGCATCAAGTTTAAATAAACAAGAGAAATGAACAAAATATGTGGTAAGTAGCCTCCTCATGTGACACCTGTATTTGATGAGTTGCATTAGCGTCTCTGGTTGTCTCACAAGTGACCTATTCCTGCTGCTTTGAGGGGAAAGCAAACACTTTGCCTTGAGCCTGGCAACTGTTTCTGTAAGTATCGAAGTCCCAATAAATTAAGCAAAACATAGAAGCTAAACTCTTGAAAAGGACTTGCTCTTCAAACAGTGAATCTCGGAATAGAACCAGAAGGATTGTCTGGGAGCATGAGAATCCCTTGGGGAGACTGTTAAAAAGAGGCATCCCAGGCCACCCCTAGTGACTAGATTCTGTGGTGACTCAGCTCTCCAGGTGATTCTAGGCTGTGACTCCCTTACCATTTGAGAAAAACTAAGGCCCAGATAGAAGATGGTGTGGTGGAAAGCTCCAGGAATTTGTTCCTTAGGCAAAACAACAATTGACCTGGCAAGGACTATCTTAAGTAGTTATGCAACACTGGAGTCTAGTCAAACATTTGCACTGTGCAAGGGTGGGCTTCATGAAGAGACTGGTAAATTTTGGTGAATTTCAGTATTTCATGTAGTGACTACCATTCTCCATTCCTAAGCCCTGTGTGGCTAGCAGCTGTGTGACTAGCACCTCACATTCCTAGTGAGTTTTGCTGGTGCTAGAGTGGGCGTAGAGACGTTGTTCTCCAAAAAGTGAGGTGTGTGTTCTGATTGCTGATCTCTACTTTAGATCACTGAGGAGATGGTACTGACACTGACATTACTTAAATGTGAGTTGTAAAACGCTATGGGTTGGTGAGGTGTGGTAGCTGATGCCTGTAATCCCAGCACTTTGTGGAGGTGAGAGAATTGCCTGAGCCTAAGGTTTCAAGACCAAACTGGACAACTTGGTGAGACTTCGTCTCCTTCAAGAATCAAAAAATTAGCCAGTTGTTGCGGTGTGTTTCTATAGTCCCAGCTACTTGGAAGGCTGAGGCAGAATGACTGCCTAAGCCCAGTAGGTTGAGGCTGTGGTGGCTGTGACCATCCAATCTGGATGACAGAGTGAGACTCTGACTCAAAAACAAAAACAAACAAAAATCCCCCCAGACACCCTATAAACTGTAGAGTCTCCCACATAACTGTGCTGTGGGATGGATTAATTAATTAATTAAGAGACAGGGCCTTTCTTTATGACTCAGTGGAAGTACAATGGGGCAGTTATTGCAGCCTCACACTCTTGGGTTCATGTGATCTTTCTGCCTTGCCCTGCCAAAGTGCTGGGGGAGCCTATGCTGTACCCAGCTTCTTATGAGGGGATTTAAAGAGAATATCTGTTGTTTCTGATTTTTTCGGAGATAGACACTTAAAGAA
Source organism: Carlito syrichta (assembly GCF_000164805.1). Lineage (NCBI taxonomy): Eukaryota > Metazoa > Chordata > Mammalia > Primates > Tarsiidae > Carlito > Carlito syrichta. The sequence goes on from NW_007252807.1 coordinate 51,625, forward strand.
ACCTTTGTCTGATCACTGACTAACATATTATCAGAGGAGGAAAAAAAGGGAAATTCAGCACCTTCACACAACAAAAAATACACACTTTACAAAAAAGAATTTGAAAAAGTCCCAAATGGATGGCTTTAGTCCTCAAGAAGCAAGTATCAGAAACACCTGAAAAGTGGGAGAATTAGATTTCCTGAGTTATCAGAATATAGTATTGAGAATGTCCATCACTCAAAACAAAATAATGAAACATATAAAGAAACAGGAATCTATGATGCATTCACAAAAAAAAAAGAATTTGGCAGAACTCATTCCAGACTTGAGAATTCTTAGGCATTAGAATTATTAGTCAGAGATGTTAAATCAACTGTCAATGTTCAATCAACTAAAATAAACCATGGAAAAACAACTTAAGAAAATCAGGAAAACAATGTATAAGAAAAATGAGATCAATAAAGAGAAATTATAAAAAGGAGCTACAAAGAAGTGCTGAGTTGAAAAGTACAATAAATGAAAAACTCACTAAAGAGGTTCATAGCAGATTTAAGTGGGCAGAAGAAAGGGCCAGTCAACTTGAAGATAAGACCTTGAAATTATCCAGTTTGAGGAGCAGAAAGAAAATTCAAGAGAAGAAAATGAATAGAATATATGGCACACTACCAAGCATACCAAAATAGACATTATGGGAATCTCAGAAGGAGGGTAAAGAGAGACAAAAAAAAAAGTTTGAAGAAATAATGTTCAAAAATTTCCCAAATGACATGAACATGCACATCCAAGAAGTTCAATGAACCCCAAGCAGGATAAATTCCAAGAGATTCACATTGAAACACAGTCTAGTCAACTTGTCAAAACTCAGACATAGAAAGAATCTTGATGGCAAAAAAAGAGAAGTGACACATACTTAACAGGAATCATCAATAAGTTTCACAGCTCATTTCCCTTCACACACCATGGAGGCCAAAAAGCAATAGAATGGCATGTTAGAGTCCTAAAACAAAAATACTGTCAAGAAAGAATTCTATGTCTGATAAAACTTTCAAGAATAAAGAGGTAGAACATTTTCAGATAAAGGCTGAGCAATCTGCTCTACAGGAAATGCTAAAGGTAGTCCTTTAGGCTGAAATAAAAGGACACCAGAGAGTAATTTGAAGAAATAACAAAAGATGAGACTCCTCCCCTCTAAGAAAAAAAAAAAAGAATCTGGGCACAGAGGTTCACTCCTGTCTGTATTTCCAGCACTTTAGGAGACTGAGGCGAAAGGATTGCTTGAGCCCAGGAGTTCAGAATAAGCCTAGGCAACAGCCAGACTTGGTCTCTACAAAAAATAATTTTAAAAAGCTAGGTGTGGTGGTGTACACCTATAATCCTAATATTCAGGAGGCGGAAGTGAATCACAGTGAGGTATGATTGTCCTGTTGCACTCCAGCCTGGGAAACAGAGTAAGACCGCTATTCAAAAAACCAAAAAACAAAAAACCCTGTAAAGATAACTACCAGCTATAAAAGCCAGTATTATTGTACTTTTGGCTTGGTCTGCAATGTCTCTCTTTTTTCCCTATATTATTTAAACGATCAGTGCAGAAAATAGTAATTATAAATCTATGCTTATGTGTGTAGTGTGTAAAGTTATAATCTGAGACAACAACAATACAAAGGACAAGGGAATGAAGATATGTACAAGCAGAGTATTTATATGCTACTGAAACTAAATTGATCCTAAGCAAACTAGGTTGTTAAAAGTCTAAGATAATAAAGTGTTTAAGCTAGTTATAACTTAACATGTTTGAGTTAACAAGGTGTTTCCAATGTATTCACTAACAACACACACATACACAGTAAAAAAAATAAAGAAGTCTTGGTGTGGTGTCTCATGCCTGTAATTTCAGCACTCTGCCAGCAGAAGCAAGAGGATAGCCTGGGCTCAGGGGTTCAAGAGCAGCTTAGGCAACTTGATGAGACCTTGTCTCTACAATAAATCAAAAAATTAGCTGGACGTGGTGGTGCATGCCTGTAGTTTCAGGTACTTGGAAGGCTGAGGCAGAAGGATTGTCTGAGCCCAGAAAGTCGAGGCTACAGTGGCTGTAAGCATGCCACTATACTCCAGCCTGAGCTACAGAGTGAGACTCCAACTAAAAAATAAATAAATAAAGAGAGGAATATACATGAAACATTATAAAACACCATCTTACCAAAACAAAAAAAAAAAAACCCAGTAATGGGGGAACTGAGGAACAAAAAATATACAACACAGGAAACCAATAGCTAAAGGCAGATTAAATACTTTTCATTAGTAACCACATTAAATGTAAGTGGATTATACTATTAAAGGCAGGGATTGGCAGATTGGATTTAAAAACCCATGTATGGATATGCTGTCTAGAGGAGATTAGCTTAGGGTATAAGGACAGGAAGAGGTTGAAAGTAAAAGAATGACAAATATATGTGTGACAAATGTATGCTAATGATGGCCCAAAAAGTTCTGGGATGCTTATATCATTTTCAGGAAAAATAGAGTTTAAATCAAAATGTAAGAAGAATTCGAGATTTCAATACCTACTTTCAATAATGGATAGAACAATAAAACAGAAAAAGCAATAAAGAAGTAGAAGACTTTAGCAGCACTGTAAACCCATTAGGCCTAAGAGACATATAAAGAACAATCCATCTAGCAGCAGAACATGCATTCTTCTCATCAATATGAAATATTCTCCAGAATAGTGTGCATGTTAGGACACAAAGCAAATCTCAATAGATTGAAACATATTGAAATCATACAATGAACAAAATTTCCCCAAAGACCACAAAGACATGAACACTAAACAGCGTGATACTGAACAACTACTGGGTCAACACTGAAATCAAAGTAGAAATTAAAAGCTTCCTAGAAACAAATGAAAATGAAGAAATATATTACCAATACCTCTGGGATGCTTAGAAAACATTTCTAAGAGGGGAATTTATATCTCTATGAGCACACATCAAGAAAATGGAAAGATCACAAATTGAGAGCCTAACAAATCACCTAAGGGAGCAAGAAAGAGAAGACCACCAAAACCCCAACTTTAGCAGAAGAATCCAAATCACCAAAATAAGAGCCTAAATACGGGATGTAGAAGACAAAAATATCACAGAAAACATCAACAAAACGAAGAACTGGTTCTTTGAAAGAATTAACAATATTGACGGACCCCTAGCCAGAATGGCCAAGAAAAAGAGAGAAAAAGTCCAAATAAACACAATCAGAAATACAAAAGATCAAATCATAACTGACCCCAAAGAAATAAAAAGATTATCAGAGATTACTATGTACACCTATATGGAAACAAACTCGATAACCTAAATGAAATGGAAGACTTTCTAACATCACACAACTTCCCCAGGTTGAAACAAGAAGATATTGAGACACAAAATAGACCAATAACAACCCAGGAAATTGAGTTTGACTCTGTCATAAGTAAACTACTTTCCAAGAAAAAAGCTCCAGACTGGATTGGCTTTCCAGCAGAATTCTACAAAATGTACAAGGAGGAGTTGATACCAATCCTATTGCAAGTATTCCAGGCAATTGAGATAGTTGAAATTCTCCCCAAATTATTTTATGAAGCTAACATCACCCTGATACCCAAACTGGGTAAAGAGTCAACCAAAAAAGAGAACTATAGGCCAATATCCCTTATGAGCATAGATGCAAAAATCCTCAACAAGATTCTAGCAAATCGGATCCAAAAACACATCTCAAAAATCATCCACCATGACCAAGCAGGCTTCATCCCCAGGATGCAGGGCTGGTTCAACATCTGTAACACCATAAATGTAATTAAATACATCAACAGATGTAAAGGCAAGAACCATATGATTACATCATTAGATGCAGAAAAAACTTTTGATAAAATCCAGCATCCCTTCTTGATAAAAACCCTCAAACACCTAGGTATAGAAGAAACATACATCAAAATATTAAGTGCCATCTACAATAAACCCACAGCTAACATATTGCTAAATGGACAGAAACTGGAAACATTTCTCCTGAAAACTGGAACAAGACAAAGCTGCCCACACTCACCCCTCTTTTTCAACATTGTGTTGGAAGTCCTAGCTTGGGCAATTAGACAAGAGAAGGAAATCAGGGGTATCCAAATAGGAAAAGAGGAAGTCAAGTTATCCCTCTTTGCTGATGATATGATCCTATAACTTGAAAATCCAAGAGAATCTGTCAAAAACTTGCTTGCACTGATAAAGGACTTTGGCAAAGTCTCAGGGTACAAAATAAATGTGTAAAAGACAGTTGCATTCTTTTTTTTTTTTTTTTTGAATTGGAGTCTTACTCTGTCACCCAGACTGGAGTGCAGTGGCCGCTCCCGGCCACCGCAGCCTCGACCTGTTGGGCTCCGGCCATCCTTCTGCCTCAGCCTTCCAAGTAGCTGGAACTACAGGTGCACACTACCATGCCCAGCTAATTTTTTAATTTATTTTAGAGATGAAGTCTCACCAAGTTGCCCAGGTGGGTCATGAACCCGCGGACGCAGGCAATTCACTCACCTCAGCCTCCCAAGGCGTGGGATTACAGGCTGAGCCACCGAGCCCGGCTGACAGTTGCATTCTTATACACCAACAATAAGTAGGTGGAGAACCAAATAAAAAGCACAGTTCCATTCACAATAGCCATACAAAAAATGAAATACCTCAGCATCTTCCTAACCAGAGAAGCAAAAGACCTTTACAATGAGAACTACAAAACACTGCTCACAGAAATTCAAGAAGACACAAATATATGGGAAAATATTCCATGCTCATGGATAGGAAGAATCAACATTGTTAAGATGTCCATCCTCCCAAAGGCAATCTACAGATTGAATGCAATACTCATTAAATTACCAACATCATTCTTCTCAGACCTGGAAATGACAGTACAGAAATTCATATGGAAACATAAATGACCACGAATAGCCAAAACAATCCTTAGCAAAAGAAACAAAAAAAGAGGCATGACACTTCCAGACTCCAAACTTAACTAAAGACTACAATAATCAAATCAGCCTGGTATTGGTACAAGAATAGGCATATAGACCAATGGAACAAGATAGAGATTCTGGAAGTAAAACCTCAATTTCTCAACCAACTCATCTTTGACAAAGCCTCCAACAACAACCACTGGGGAGAGGAGAACCTATTCAGTAAATGGTGCTGGGAAAACTGACTGATCACATGCAGAAGATTGAAACAGGACCCCCCCTACCTATCACCACACACAAAAATTAACTCTAAATGGATCAAAGACCTAAACATAAACCCTCAAACTATAAGAATCTTAGAAAACACAGGAGACACCCTTATGGAAATTGGAACTAGCAACCAATTCCTGATGAAAACCCTAAGTGCCCATACCATAAAAAATAAGAGACAAGCAGGACCTCATCAAACTGATAAGCTTCTGCAAAGCAAAAGAAACCATCAAGATAGCAGGAAGACAGCCCACAGAATGGGAAAAAATATTTGCCAGCTATATATCTGACAAAGGCCTAACATCTAGGATTTACAAGGAACTCAACCGTGCAGAAAGGAAAAAAATAAACAGCTCCATTAAAAAGTGGGTAAAAGACATGAATAGACACTTCTCAAAAGAAGAGACATGGGCAGCCGATAGACACATGAAAAAGTGCTCAGCCTCACTCATCATCATAGAAATGCAAATCAAAACCACATTCAGATACCACACAGCCCCAGTAAGAATGGTCATCATTAATAAAACAACAACAAATGGTGGAGAGGATGTGGAGAAAAAGAAACACTTCTACACTGCTGGTGGGAATTCAAACTAGTGCAACCTCTTTAGAAGACAGCGTGGTGATTTCTGAAATAACTAGAAATTGACCTTCCATATCACCCAGCAATCTCCCTATTGGAAATATACCCAGAGGAACTCAATCATTCTATAAAAAGATACCTTCACACACATGTTTGTTGAAGCTTTATTCATAATAGCAAAAACACGGAACCAACCATGCTGCCCATCAAAGCTGGACTGGATAAAAAAATGTGGTATATATACACAATGGAATATTATGCTGCCATAAAGAAGGACAAACATATGGACTTCACTTATGGATTTAGAGTCTATCATACTCAGAATGATATCACAGAAACAAAGAACAGAGTACCATATGTTCTCCCTCATAAACGGACCTTGAACAACTATCATAATACTATAAGAAAGGGTTTGGCAGTAGTGAGAAACTTCCAGGGGAGCAGGGGTGGGATTGGCAGTTGAGGGAAACTACCAGGGGAGGGAGGGACACACCTCATCAACAAGTGTTCCTGCATAATGAACATTTGTATTCCTAACCCTGAATTGTACCCCACATATTTAAAATAAAATAAAGAAATCATACAATGAAAGGATCACAATGGAATGAAACTAGAAATCCACAACAGAAGGAAAATTGGAATATTTGTAAATATGTAGAAATTAAGCAATACACTCTTAAATAACCAATGTGTCAAAGAAGAAATCACAAGGGAAATTAAAAATTACACTGAGGTGCATGAAAATCAAATACAACATACCAAAACTTATGAGATGCAGTGAAAGCAATGCTGAGAGGGAAATTTATAGGTATAAATACATATTCTAAATAAAGAATAATGATTTCAAATAAGTAACTTAACTGAACATCTAAAGGAGCTAGAAAAAGAACAGTATATCAAATTGAAAGCTAGCAGAGAGACTTCCAGCAAGATGGCGATGGGCAGGTTGGTCCGTGAGACCCTCTGTGAAAGCAAGTGTCCATAGACTCTCGCTCTCCCCTGTGGCTGTGGCTCTCACTGTTGCCAGGCTGCTTTTCAGGCACTGCTCTGCTGCCACCTCCATGCAGTGCTCTGCCACAGCCTCCGCCTTCGCCTCCGCTGCTGCCACCCAGGGCGACCCTCAGCTCCTGCCCGTAGAGCTCCTCCCACAACCGCACTACTGACACAGCCGCCACCACCACATACCCTCCTCACTGGGGTGGCCCTTGGCTCTCAGCCCTGTGGAACTCTTCTCACGCATGACACTGCTGACACGGGTGGCTACTACCACCGCCACCTCCACTGCCCCCTCCCACCCTGGGTGGCCCTCAGCTCCCACCCCTGGAGCTCCAGGCTCCCCTACCTGTTGCATTGCCCTGCCCAGCCCTGCCCAGCCTCCCTCATTGCCCGGCAGTCTCACATTCCACCTTCCCTAGCTCGACCCTGGGCTGCAGCGGAAAAAGAGATCAACTGGCACCCTGGGACCAGACAGGGACCTGCATTACCCTGCCCAGCTCCCCCCAGCCTCCAACTTGGGATCTAAGGTAATAGCATCAAAATGGAAGAGACAGAAGCCCCTCCCCCATGCTAGATCAGACACCAGTCAGATCTGAGTGGCAGATTTGACAGGCAGCAAGCCAACTGAGCCCAGATCTGATCCACCCTCCACAGCAGGTCCGGGGCAACTGACCCTAGCTGTGAGCAACCCTACAGCCTGCGATAAGAGCTAGAGATCAGAGCTGAAGGGACATTGGACTTAGAGGAAAAATCTCAGAGTGTGCTTCGTTCCCTTGTTTTAATTTTTTTATTTTTATTCTTTATTTTACTCATCTTTTTTTCTCTCTCTTCTTACTGTTATTGATAACGTTTTCATACTTGCTTTGTTTCTGTTTACTGATTCTTTTTTTTTTTTCATTAAACCTCATGTTTGTGTAGGGGAATAGTACACCAATAAGGAGGTTGGTTAGCTTGTATGTCTGTATGATTGTATGTTTTAGGTTTTGTTGTTGTTATTTGCTTGTTTTTGACTTTTATCTGTCTTTGTGTCTCTTTTCATTTGTTAGTCGGTACATTTGTCTGTTTTCCCTCTTACTCGTTTCTCTCTCCACCTTCCTCTTCCCCCACTCCCTGTTCTATTCTTTTCCCTTTTCTTACCTCTTTTTGCTTTCAGGGAGCAAACCTATACCCCCACTGCATGGACAGATTACAAGGCAGTGGGAAGTGCGTTCCAGAATATCCATACACATGTCAGTGGATACTGGGATCTACAGATAGATTTTGAATCACAGCTCCCCCGCCTCAATTAAATCTCAAAACTGCAAAAAGTATAGCCCCCAATCTACAGTCCAGCTCCAGAATTGAACATAGCCAGAGTATTCACATAGGTCTCCCACAGACCCCTGGGAGGTCAGACACAGAAAATAGAGCCCCTAGAATGACTGGTCACATACTACAAACCCAGACATCAAGACATTAATAGAGAGAATAAAAAGAATTGAGGAGAGACTAGAGGAAAATAGGAAGGAGCTGATAACTGAGATAACAGCAGTAAAGAATACTGTGATTGAAATAAATAACAAACTAAGAAGCATGAAAAGCAGAATTAGCCAAGCAGAAGAAAGAATCTCAGAGCTTGAAGACCAAAACATGGAACTAACCCAAACTGTCAAAAACATAGAAAAGAATCTTTAAAAGACAGAACAAAACCTTCAAGAGTTGAGCAATTACTTCAAGAGACTGAACCTAAGAGTAATTGGACTTCCTGAGGCAGAAAGAGATAGAGACCACCTGGAACATACATTCCATGAACTTATTCAAGAAAACTTCTCTCATTTCATCATGTGAAAATGTGAAAGTTCATACACAGGAGATTCAGAGGACCCTTGCAAGACAACAAATGAGAAGACCAACTCCCAGACACATAATAATTCACCTAAACAAAGTAGGTTTAAAAGAAAAAAATCCTAAAGGCAGCAAGAGGAAGAGATCAGACTATGTACCAGGGAAGACCAATTAGAATAGCAGCAGATTTATCTACAGAAACACTTCAGGCTAGGAGAACTTGGAGCCCAACCTTCAAAGTTCTCAAAGATAAAAAACTTCAACCAAGAATAACCTACCCAGCCAAGCTAAGCTTCATCAGTGAGGGAAAATTAAAATCTTTCCCAGACATCCAATCCCTAAGAACTTACACTGCCTCCAGACCACCTCTACAAGAAACACTTAAGAAAGTATTAAACACAGAAGACAAGGAAAAAAGAACAACAATGTTCTTCACAAAAGTACAGGAAAAAGATTGAAAACACACATGAATCAACCCAAAAACCAAAAGAAAGCCAACAAACAAACAGGAGCAACAACAACTCTATAAGAACCTCATGACAAGGATAAACCCTCACATTTTAATAATTAGCCTGAATGTGAATGGACTAAATGTACCACTGAAAAGACATAGAATGGCAAAATGGATAAAATATCATGAGGCAACAATACATTGTCTTCAAGAGACTCATCTCACCAGAAAGGACACCCAGACTCAAAGTAAGAGGTTGGGAAGCAAAATTTCAGGCGAATGGATCACAAAAGAAAGCAGGAGTTGTGATCTTAATTTTTGAAAAAATACCCTTTAAGCTATCAAAAATTAAAAAGGATACAGAAGGTCACTACATAATGATAAAAGATTCAATCCATATGAAATATCCATCCTAAACATATATGCACCCAACATGGGAGCATAACTTTCATGAAGCAGCTTCTAGGCAAACTTAAAGAAGATACTGACTCTAATGCTATTGTAGCTGGGGACTTTAATTCCCCACTCACAACCCTAGACAGATCATCAGGACAAAATTCATCAAGGAGATCTGGAAACTCAATCTGACTCTTGACCAAATTGACTTAGTTGATACCTACAGAATACTCCACCCAACGACCACAGAATATACATTCTACTCATTACCACATGGAACGTACTCTAAGATCAACCACATCCTTGGCCATAAATCAATCATAAACAAATTTCATAAGATTGAAATTTTGCCATGCACCTTCTCAGACCACAGTGGAATAAAAATAAATATCAACACCAAAAAGCTTCCCCCCAAACCCACAAAGACATGGACACTAAATAGCATAATGCTTAGCAACTCCTAGGTCAACACGGAAATCAAAACAGAGATTAAAAGATACCTGGAAACAAATGAAAATGAAGAAACATCTAACCCAAATCTCTGGGATGCCATGAAAGCAGTAGTAAGAGGGGAATTCATATCTCTACAAATGCACATGAAGAAAATGGAAGGATCACAAGTTAACAGCCTAACAAGTCACCTAAGGAAGCTGGAAAAGCAAGACCATCAAAACCCTAACTTCAGCAGAAGAATCCAGATCACCAAAATAAAAACCCAAATCGAGGACATAGAAGACAAAAAGACAATACAAAAAATCAACGAAACAAAAAGCTGGTTCTTTGAAAGAATAAACAAGATTGATGGTCCCCTAGCTAGACTGACCAAGAAAAAGAGAGAGAAAGCCCAAATAAACACAATCAGAAATACAAAAGATCAAATCACAACTGACCCCAAAGAAATACAGATTATCAGAGATTACTATGTACACTTGTATGGAAACAAACTTGAAAACCAAAAGGAAATGGAGGACTTTCTGACATCACACAACCTCCCTAGGTTGAAACAAGAAGAAATCAAGACCATAAATAGACCAATAACAACCCAGGAAATTAACTATGTCATAAGAAAACTACCTACAGAAAAAAAGCCCTGGACCAGATGACTTTCCAGCAGAATTCTACAAGACATACAAGGAGGAACTGATACCAATACTATTGAAAGTATTCCAGGCGATTGAGAAAGATGGAACTCAATCTCTCTCTGTCTCTCTCTCTGTCTCTCTGTCTCTCTGTGTCTCTCTCTCTCTCTCTCTCTCTCTCTCTCTCTCTCTCTCTCTCTTTCTCTCTCTCTCCAATGTTTTGCTCTGTTTGTTGCCTAGGCTGGAGTTCACTGGTGCAATCACAGCTCACTGTAGCTTTCAACTGCTGGGCTCAAGAGATTATCCTCCCTAAGACTCCAAGCAGCTGGGACTACAGGTGTGTAAACTCCTCACCTCAAGCTCGGTGTGAGCCACTATGTGCACTGTTTCTACAGGTCTGTATATTGTCTTAAATGTGTTATGCTATTATACTGGCATTCTTTAAACCAACTACTGTTGGGACAAAACCAAACTGAGATGTGAAGAAAAAGACTACCTGAAATCCTCTCAAGAACCATTCAGCAGCTATGGAGTCTATGGTCTAATGTGTGTCAGGCAGGTTCTGCCACTCTGGAGGGTTGGTCAGAGGACAGAAACCCAACCTGCATGTGGGGTTCCCTATTTCTACAACAGGAACCCTTAGTGGCACAATAACTTCCTGCTTAACACATTGTATACATCTCCAAGTGTATGCCGTGTTTTGAGAGTCAGTGCAGTCATTAATACCCCCCATTCAATGGATAATCAAACCAGACCAAATATGACTTGCCTTAGGCACACCCATAGACATGACAAAAGTGAGGAACATACTCTTACCCCAAAGCAGATTCATATTATGGGGAAAAATAAGCTCTTAGAAAATTAAAATAGGTATTTTCTCACAGGTAATAAAAATAGAATTATGTGTCAGAAATCTGCCAGAACCATGTCAGGTGGCATGGACATATTAACTTTCAGACACACATTTACATATGAAAGCTGAATTCTATATTAGTTATATTAACTCAAAAGTGTAAAACAAAATATGAACCCAAGGTGCTTACTTGTATGTACTGAAGAAAGCCTTTTCATTCATTTTTTTCTCATGCGTTTCAACAGGGAGCCAGTGTTGCTTGGATGTCTCCTGCACTACAATACTTCATTAGCAGAGTGGACAAAATTCCTGATAGTGGTAAATGGAAATAGATAAAACTGAATTTGCAAGTTAATAAGCAATGGGCCTTTTCCCTCTTGCCTGAGTTCAGAACCAAATGTGAGACTGAGCTAAGCGTCCAGCAGATGACGCTCAAACTCTCTTGTAGCGAAACACCTGTACTTGGCTGCATAATGTGGCTGCTCCACCCCGAGTTAGGAACAGTGCCCAGTCACTGGAAGGGTGTAGGAAACCGATGATTTCCCCAAGCCCCCACCCTGTGAGAGTCTGCTGCTGTAAAATAGATGGCAGAGAGGGGCTTGCCTTAGGCACACCCATAGAAATGACAAAAGCGAAAAACATACTCTTCCCCTAAAGTAGCTTCATATTATAGGGGGAAATGTTGCTCTCTAGGAATTAAGATAGGTATTTAATCACAGGTAATAAAGACAGAATCATCTGTGAGAAATATGCCAGAAGCACGTCAGAATGTTTGTTCTCTGCAGGCAAATGGATGCCAAAAAGAAGGGAGAAAGAGCAGACACATGATTCCTCCTCCCAATAGACCCAGGAAAGCCCTTTCTTCCCCTAGGGTGGTGGGGGAGGCAGAGACTGAGCACATTCCTGGGGTACTGCCTCAGAGGACTCCTCTTCTCCTCACCAGGAATGTGGGAGGTGTCCCCTCCAGTTAAGGAGCAGAGATCCATCCTGGCAACCCGATTCTGTGGGGCAGATTGACTCTGAAGACAGGACGAGCAGCTAGAATCCCATGAAGCATTTTCTTTCCTCGAAAGATGTAGAGATGTAAAAGAAAAAAAAAGGAGGATGAATATATCATTGTGGGAGCAGGCAAACAGGTGGTCTTTCCTGGGTGCAGCCATATGAACCAGATCAGAGGCTCCCAAGCCCCACCAAGCGTCAGTAATGGGTAGAGGATGAAGAACGGGAAGCGCTTATTAAAATCCTTATTCTTGTTGGGCTCGGTGGCTCAGCCTATAATCCCGCGCCTTTGGGAGGCTGAGGTGAGTGGATTGCCTGAGCCCGTGGGTTCGAGACCCGCCTGGGCAGCGAGACCTCATCTCTACAATAAATCAAAAAATCAGTCGGGCATGGTAGTGCATGCCTGTATTCTGGCTACTCGGAAGGCTGAGGTGGAAGGATCGCCGGAGCCCAGCAGGTCGAGGCTGCAGTGGCCGGGAGCAGCTACTGCACTCCAGTCTGGGTGACAGAGTGAGACTCCAACTCAAAAAAAAAAAAAAAAATTCTTATTCTTGTAACCCACCAAGAATCTCTGACAGTGGAGCCCCCGAATCTACACATTTGTACATATTTCCAGAATGACTCTTCCACAGTTGGCCAAGAACCAGCCTCTGGCATTAGGAACCATCAACTTAGATGAATTGGGGATTCATTTACCATAGAGTAAGCTTTAAAATGAATGCTGCTGATATCCCCGATTTGTCCTACACATTTCTTTCTAAGTTGCATGGTGGAAATCATAAATATGGATGGGCATCTCATTGGTACCCGGGTCTCCATTGGGAGAGGTAAGGGTATGATTTTATACTGAGCACTGCACAGGGGCTAAAATGGACTCATCAGCACAGTCTGCATCGCTCCATTATCCTGTGACATGCCTACCCAAGTGTCCCAACACTATTTACATATGTGGAAGCTGAAGATTTGCTTATTGTGCTTGTTCTTGTAATAGGCTGCTGCTTCCCTCATAGTTAATGGTTTTCTAAAGTTGGGAAGAAGTTTGGAATTGAACCGTGATTGTCAAAACTTGATAACTGTGCTTTTCTCTCTCACAAAACATCAAACAAATGATCAAAATCACAATTTATCATAAGACATAAGGTTAAAAAACATCCTTCAAAGCCTTCAGTGTAGCTTAAGTGAATGAAAACTTTAAGAGCATATTGATGATAAGTATAGACAGTAGCTCTTGCTTCAGGTATAGAGAGAAGGAAAATCACAGTGCATGTTCAAGTGTCAAGTCTATCTTGTTTATAGCTCAGTGAAGGAGCAAGGCAAGTACAACCCCTTCATGGATGACTCCATGTTATTCAGGGTTTTCTGTCTCTGGTTGTTAATCTCTTGACAAGTTGACACTTCAAAAGTCAAGTCATTGTGAGTGATATTAAATTGGGAGTTTTCTCTTTTCTAAGCCAGGTTGGATAAGAAAGAGATTCCTCTCTTTTCCAGGAATATTTAGAACTTCCTGAGGCTGTTATCACACCCACATAATGGCCTTAATCACACTGTGCTAATTCTCTGTCCCCTTTTTAGGCCAAGGAGGACCTACCAAGCTCCTCAAAGTGGCTACCCCTTCAGCTCAGAGAGGTCTCCCATATTGTGGTAGGGGCTCCAGTCTACTTTGAAGGCTGCTGGGGGCATGGGATTAATTAGTCCTCATCCTTTTCCATTTCCCATTTTTCTTTTTGACCTCCTTTTTCTTGACTTTTTGGGAGTCAGGATCACTCTTGACGTTTTTTGAGTCAGGATCACTCTGTCACCCAGGCTGGAGTGCAGGGGCACGATCATGCCTCACTGCGGCCTCCACCTCGTGGATTCACGTGATCCCTAGTGAGCCTCAACATCCACTACAGGCAAACAACACTATGCCCGGCTAATTTTGAGGTTGTGTGTGTGTGTGTGTGTGTGTGTGTGTGTGTAGAGACGAGTTCTCACTATGCAGCCCAGGTTCCTATTTCCTCTTTGATAGTGCTACTTTCTCTTTTTTTATGTGCCCAGGGCATTAAACAGCTCTGACCACCAATGCAGGCATAAAGTTAGGATGAACAAAGGATTGTCCGTCTGCTCTGCTCCAACTGATGCAAGAGCAACACCACCAATGAGGTGTCTCTATGCCCATTGCCGGGGGGATAACGCTACTTTCTGACTGCTAAACAGTTCAAACAGATTTCCCTGGAGTGCTTCTCCATGGTTCTAGTTTGCTCCCTAGAATGTCTCAAAACCAATTACTGTGCTTGTTTTTACATGGTTTCCTGACAGACAGTAGGCATAGGAATTGAGTAATTTGTGCACAAATTGCAGATTCAGTTCTGCAATGAGCAGAGCAAGCAGGTTGTCCCTGCAGGTTTGGCCCTGGCTGTGAACAGCTCAGCAGTGATGTCTCTGTTAACTCTACCCAACATCTTCTCATTTAAGTGTTCACTATCAGAATATGCTCAGCGGGCAGCCTGTGCATTTCCTGCAGAGAAATGTCATCATTGCCTCTGCCTCGGGAACCGACATCCTTACAGCCACCATGCTCAGGTTGACCATGTTCATCAGGAGAAAGCAGCCATTGTGAGTGGCTCTTAGCATTGACCTTCCTTCCAGAACTTGTGGGCATTTGAACCAACATTGCCCACAGAGCTTCCTGAGGATCCTGGATGTAGTAGGAGGGTGGAAAGCTCCGAGCCTGGGTGGGCTTCAGCATCACCTTGTGGAAAAGTACACGACTTTGGCACAACCGTGGTGATTTTAGCACGTAGCCAGGTTTTGGGACACGTGAACTGGGCCGTGCTTGTCTCTCAAGGTCACTGCAGGTTGGGCCAGGCCTGTTCCCACCATATTCAGGGCCTCTGAAAGAGGAGATGGTATGTTCTCTGCCTGAAGGATTGGGAAATAGGAATTTGGGTATGGAAAAGAAAAACAAACACAGCAACAAGAAGGTGGAGAGGGATAAGGCTGTGGAGGGGCCAGGAGAGCAGGCCTGGTGTTCATCTCACTTGCACTGCTGTGGCTGCACTACTTATTAGAATGTCGAAAGCCCCTTCCTAGAACCTCCCCCTGACTTCCTGATCTTCCCCTGTGATCCTGCATGTGGGGCAAATGCCTGGCACAGCAGTGGCCCTCCAAAGCTCAGTTCCAGCAGTGGTCATTTCCACTGGTCAGTGCCTGTCTGCACCAGTTGCTAAACATTTGCTTTATGTCCCTGGATGAGTGGGCTCACTGTGAGCAGGCACTAGAAAGTTAATGGTTTGCAAGATCTGTGCATGCATAATTGCATTTGAAATGATGTGCCTCGAGCTGCATCCCTGGAGACACATATTCCTGATCATAGAGGGAAGGGCAGCTCACCTCAGATGCTGGCCAGCTCTGTTGAGTGCTCAGCTTGTCCCCAGAGAAGAGTGTGAAGGTGTGTGGTGAGGGACAAAGTGTTCATCCCCAATCTAACCCACCGTCTCAGTCAGGAGGCTGCTGCATTTCCATTTCCCCACAGGAGCAGCATTGCTTTCCCTCCATTTCAAGGCTCCTGGGACTAGCAGCCTATTTATGCGAGCCACCACCCCCTCACATCCAGCCTCCTCCTCTGAACAGGGCTCACCCATTGGACCCACCATTTTCTCTCCAGGCCCCCTGAGGGACCAAAATAAGCAGTCAAAACTGTGGCCCCATTTCACAGAGACAAGTCAAAACATGAATGGCTGGAGTTAGTTCTGAGAAAGTCTGTTGCAGCTCTATTCACAACAGCAAAAATATGGAACCAACCATGTGCTTATCGAAGCTGAACTGGATTAAAAAAAGTGGTACATATACACAATGGAATATTATGCAGCCATAAAGAAAAATAAACATACAGGCTTTACAGCAACATGAATAGATTTAGAGTCGATCATACTCAGTGATCTATCACAGAAACAAAGTACCATATGTTCTCACTCATAAGTGGCCCTTGAACAATTATCATAATATTATAAGAAAGGGATTGGCAGTTGAGGGAAACTGCCAGGGGAGGGAGGGGCACACCTCATCAACAAGGGTAGCTGCATTATGAACATTTGTATACCTAACCCTGAATTATACCCACATCTTTGAAATAAAAAATAGATAGATAGATAGATAGATAGATAGATAGATAGATAGATAGATAGAAGTTGTGGGAAGGGAGTTTCCCAGAAGCTCTGTGCTGCCCAGAGGCAAAGCCACTTTCATGGATGACAAGTCTTCCTGATGGGAAGTGGAATCTTCCCTCCTCAGAAACATCAGCCTCTCTCACTGCCCTACAATAGATCATAGGATTGCCTATGTATTCAGCTAAGCATTATGGTTTTTGGCATGTTTTGTCTTAGATCTCCACTGGCACATATGACATATAATATTTTTATGATGAATAGAAAGACTGGTGGCAAAAGTCTCAAGAATTACACAAAATATACAAAAAGTCTGGAACAGCTGGTATTCGATTCCTGTATATAATCCAGCTTGTGGGGCCAGCCCACAAGGGCTGAGGATATTCTCCATTCTGCCACCATCAGGAAGCAGTTGGAGTTCTGGCTGTGAGAAATATTCTCAAAAAACCTTTACCTTCTCATTTCCAATTTTCCACGGACCATGAAAAAAGTGCTTTAACCACAGGATGTTTATGAAGATATGGCACTAAAGACCAGAGCTAGAAAGTTAGCACATTTACCCAAAGACAAACCTGATGAACATGAATTTATTCATTTAATAAAGCACTGTTTTGTGTATTCAGTCATTCATTGAACAGATATTAAGAACACCTTATATGTAGACAATATCAAAATACAATGAAGGGCCGGGTATGATGTCTCATGCCAGAAATACCAGCACATTGTATGAGCCCAGGAGTCTGAGACTAGACTAGGAAACATCACAAGACCTCATTTCTACAAAAAGCAAAAAAAAACTAACCAGGTGTGGTGACACATACTTGTAGTCCCAGTTACTCAAGAAGCTGAGGCGGGAGGATCACCTGAGCCCAAGAGGTCAAGGCTGTGGTGAGCTGTGATTATGCCACAGCACTCCAACCTGGGTGACAAAGCAAGACCTTGCCTCAAAAGAAAAAAAAAAATACAAGTAGGGAATCAGTCTGGGGCGGGGTGAGAACAGGACTCTACTAAATATCTTTTATGAGAGGTGGTTAACAGAAGTATTATACAAATAAACTAATAAGAATTGTGGCAGCTTTCCAGAAGGAGAGGTTGATTTCTTGCTTGAATGACTGGGAAAAATAAATGCAGTAATAAAGATTATAAAGGTCCAGGCACAATGGCTTAGGCCTGTAACCCCAGCACACTGGGAGGCCAACGTGGGAGGATTTCTTGAGCCCAGGAGACCGAGACCAGTCTGAGCAACATAGTGAGACCTTATTTCTACAAAAATTAGCCAGGCTTGGTTGTGTGTGCCTGGAATCCCAGCTATTTGGGAGGCAGAGGCAGAAGGACTGCCTGGGCCCAGGACATTGAGGCTGCAGTGAGCCGTGATTATGCCACTATACTCCAGCCTGGGTGATAGAGTGAGACTCTGAAAAAAAAAAAGAATATAAAGAAAAAGGGTTAATTTATAAAGTTGTGAGCAGAGTCAAGGGAAATCAACAAAGAATGTCAAAGCACCCTGGCGTAAGCAAGAGTGGGAAGATGTTACCATAAGGGGAGGGGGCAGTTAAGAAATCTAGAGAAAGGAAGAAAGCCTCTGACAGGCCAGTCCCTTTGGTGGAGGAACAGGGACACACTGTAACCACCTAACAGGGAGACCTCAGGTGAATAAACACCCTGCACTCGTGCCCCCTCTACCCTTCAATCTCCTACAAGTGGCTTCCACTGACCAAACCCCACAGGAAGCTAGATAGTAAAAGAGTCACTGATGCAATTCATCAGTTTCGCAGGGCACAGAGTCCAAGGAGGAGAGAAGTGTAGAGGCCAAAGGAAAACTGTCCCTTTGTCCTCTGAAGGATCACTGAAAAATCAATGGACAAAAGGAAGATTAATAGGAGAGAAATGACATAAATTTATGAGTGTGCTTGGGGTAAAACACAGTGATTGCTCGATATCCCAATGGGATAGAGATGCTTATATGTCCTATTTCTTATAGGCAAGGGAGTTGGGGACATGTGAAGATTTTAGGGGGGCAGTAAATGAATTCAGTAGGCTTGAAGAACACACAATGGCCTGGGACAAAGTCTGTTGGGATCGCAGAGCAGACAATGGTTTGTGATGGAAGCCTGTGTAGATGTGTGGAAGACTACAGACTTTCTCCGTGATACATGTTTTGTTAATGAAACCTCAGGGAAGAAACTGAGGTCACTGTTTTCTTCTTTAGTGGGTCCAGACTTTAGGCAGATAAGGGAACTTCTAGGAACAACTGCATCTTGTGTTTTGGGAGAGTCAGTGGATTGAGAGACAGAAGATGGGAGGTCAGAACTTGAGGCTTCTTTTTCAGTTCATATGTCAAATTACCATATTTTGGGGCATCAGTTTCTGAGCTCAGTCCTAGAGAGCAGGTTTAGAAAGATAAATCAGACATATCCAGCACAGTTTATCTCTTTTGCCCATCAATATCCATCTTTGTCCTTTTGGTAGATGAAAATTCCCAATTCCATGTCCTCCACATAGGTAGCACAAAAAGTTCCACTGGCTACATACCACACAAAACCTAAATCATTAACCATTACATCGCTCTTCATATAAGGCACTGGGAAAAAGTCTTGAGAGGCAAGTCAACCTAAAACATAGCTGTCACAGTCCCTGCTTCTGTAGTTGGCCATGAGGCCTGAGGTAATAACCATAGGTTCTCTCTTCTCCTGCCCATTTTGTATTACTTTTATTATCTTCCAGCACCTTAGTCACATGGGGTTCATTTTCTGGGGGAGAATATCCCAACCACTCATGTCTGTAGTTCCTTGGTGGATCTTTCTGGGTTTGTATGGGTTGCTGCATTTTCTGCTGACAAAGACTCTTAAACATGGGCCCCCTACCATCCTCCCTAGTGGGAATCGCTGGGTTCTAGATGTGGTCCTCCTGGCCCTGTTCATAGTCCAATTTGCCCTTGGTGAACAGGATCAATCACCCAAATAAACACAGTGACCTCTTGCTCTGCCTGGTGGTTCAGTGGCATAAAGAGCTCTAAACTACTAGGAGCAGTTTCAGCTTGTAATCTGCCTGAACCAAGACTTTGTATAAGGTGGGAGCATTCCTTCCCAGGGTATAAATACCTCTAATCCAACTAAGCCTACGTCTTGAAATAGGAAGCAAAAGTTCCTTCAGAGATTTTTTGTATGACAGCAAGTGCAACTACTCTCCCCTTCATCCCTTGGTTCCCAAGCTCATGCACTCTGGCTATGAAGGAGACAACACCATATATCGGCTTATGCTATATCCTGTAGGTCAGTTCCCCAGCTTGTGGGGTCTTCTTACACTATGACTGAGCCTTCAGTAGGCTCAAGAATACATGGGTTGAGGAACTAGCTTATGCAATTGCGGGTGCAGGCTAAGCAAGGTGGACATCCATAGGACAGGCCATCAGGAGGGCCAGGCTGTAACTTTCACACATGAACTTAAGTCCACAAGTGGAATTTCTTCTTCTTTAGAAACCGAAGTTCTGCTCTTAAGGCCTTTCAACTGATTGAATCAGGCAGATTATCCAGGATATTCTTCCTTAAAGTGATTACAGACTTTAATCTGTATGTATGCATAAAATACTTTCACCACAGCACCTAGATTAGGTGATTTAAATGAATTACTAGGGACTCTAGCCTGGACAAGCTGATGCAAAAAACTGATCATTGCAATCACCCCTGTTAGCTTGTCACCCAAGCACATTTCTTTAAACCATACTTAATTTCTTAGGGAACACAATTAAAGTCATACTTCTGCCTAGTTTGTTGTTACATGTTACAACTACTCTATGTACAACTGAAACTACATTTAACACTTTCCCCAGAGGAGGATGCAAAGTCCTTGTGCACTTTTCGCCTTTGATATCCTGTAACTTGACTTTCATCACAGGATGTGGCAGCACTTAGAGGCACCCTAAGAGAGTGCGTCTGTTCCAGAATATTCTTCCTTACTTGTATTGTGTAGTAACTTAATTTTCCCTGGGTCATCAGGATCAATCATCCCTGCCAGTACAATCACTCCCTTATTTGCTTGTTGATTCAGAAGCATGAGATAACCGAAGTTGCCAGGTGACATTCTCAATTTTCAGTTCAATAGAATCATTGTGTCTCCTGGTAGAAACAGTCCTCTTTTTAGAACTAAGACTTCTAAGAAGGACAGCAGAGTATAGGGTCATGAGAACAAGAAGCAAAAACACAAAAGGGGGCGGGTAACAGTGAATGGAAGCCACTCCCATTTCCACCCCTTGAATCCTGAACCTGTAATCCTCGCTATAGGAGAAACAGCACCATATATTGGACACGTATTAGCCCGTAGACAGTTTCCTGGAGAACCTTGCACAGCCCTGTAAGGTTTTGCCAACTCACTAGCACTGTTACTGAACCTTCAAAAGGCCATTCCACTGCTCTATCAAGCCAGATGCTTCAGGATGATAGGAACACGGTAGGACCAATGAAGTCCATGAGCAGGGGGTCATTGCTGTGCTCTATTTGCTGTGAAGTGAGTTCTTTGAGAAGCAATGCTGGGTGAAATAACACACAGCATTGCTTGAGGGATAAGGCCCTCTGTAAGTTTGAGAATGGTAACTTGGCAGAAACATTGTGTGCGGGACAAGCAATCAATATCCAGAGAGCCTGTTCCAGTAAAAACAAAGCTCTTCCACTTCATGAAGGCAGTGATCTAATATAACCAAACTGTGACCAGGGAGCTGTCTCACCACCCAGGGCGTGATGCCATATAGGGACTCAGCATGGGTCTTGGCTGCTGGTAGATTGGGTGCTCAGCAGTGGCCAAAGCCAGGTCAGTTGTGGTGATGAAAGTTGATGTCACTGAGCACATGTATAATCTCCATTCTTGCCACATGGCCACTTCATGAGTCCATTGGTCAATGACAGGTGTGGCTAGGAAAAAAGACTGACTGGTATCCACAGACCAAGTCATCACATCCACTTGATTACTAAGATTCTCCTAAGGTCACACTTTTGTGAACATTCACATGGGATACAGATACCTTCAATAATTTTTTGCCCTTTCAGAGAGTTTTCTTTTAAAATGTTAATTATTTCTGGATTAATTATTAATTTTTCTGAGAGTTTCACTCTGTCACCCAGGCTGCAGTGCAGTGGCAAGATCACGACTCACTGCAACCTTGAATTCCTCAGTTCAGGTGATCCTTCCACGTCAGCCTCCTGAGTAGCTGGGACTACAGGTCTATTCCATCATGCCTGGCTAATTTGTTTCTTTCTGTAGAAATGAGTTCTCACTATATTGCTCACTCTGGTCTTGAACTCCTGGCCTCAAAAAATCCTCCTGTCTCAGCCTCCCAAAGTGCCAGGATTACTGTCATGAACAACTCTGCCCAGCTACATTCAGGCAGTTCTATCTACATACCTCTTACTCTGATTTCCTTGTCACCAATTTTCCAATAATGTTCTTTTCACACCCCTGAACTACTAGCCAATCCAATAGCCACTGTCAGTTGACTGGTGTAGAACAGTGGTTCTCAATCTGGAGAGAATTTTCCTCCCACACGGCTTTAGCATGTCTGGAGACATTTTTGATTGTCCCAACTGGGGCTGTGCATTACTGACATCTAGTGGGTAGAAGCCAAGGATGCTGCTAAACATCTTATAATGCCCAGATTATTCAGCTCCCCTGTTGGGGATATATACCTGGCTCCAGTGAGATATCCCTTCATCACAAGGCTTGATTGAGAACACAAGCCTCTCCTGAGTGAGCCAGTGATGTAGCTGCTGTCCCTTTCTGGGGAGCCCACGTTTTGTAGATTCATTTGTAATCCAGACCTCTACATATTCTGCCCCCACTAAGTGACCAAAGGGGACTCAATGAAGTCATGATACAGACTGAGGACAATGCAGTGAAAATAGTTCCAGGAGCAGGTACAGTGGGAAGCTGAGCCTCATGTTTATGTAGAGTAGTCTGGCCTTCTGGACCTCTGGGCCTATTCTTGTGTATATACTGTCTCCAATTTTCATGGAGTGCTGTATGATTGGGTGGATCAGAGAACATCCAGTTTAGGTTGCTTGGCCTGTTCTGGTGTCCCATTCACTTGATCTCCCATGGTCTTGGGTTCAACCTTGACCAGACTCAGCCACAAACTAGGAGCTGCTTTTCAAATGGAAAAGAGATGTCTGCAGAAGAGAGCCTGGGCTTCTCCAGGCCTCTAGGATCCATGCTGTGATTTTCTCACTGGGGCTCACCAAAGGCTCTGTATGACTTCTGCCTTCCATAGTTCCTTCCAGTATTATTGGGTGTGATGTGTCAAAGCCTTTCCTTGCTGTGGCCTTTCCTCACAACCAACAGCTGTATTGATTTCCAGCCACATGAATTGGAGGAGCAAAACCAAATGTGATATATGTTGCCTTATAAATTTAAAGAGGGCCACCACACATGGAGTTTCTTTCTTAGCAGTGACGTCTTTTAATGGGTGTTGTGGTATGCTCAGATAACTGAACACCTAGAATTTCAACAGAGTCACTGGCCCCTTTACCTTCTTGGTGTTTATCTTGCATTCTCTGGTAGGCACCTGCTATTACTAAGGGTTATGCAGTACTTGCTAATTCCTGCTCTCTAGATCCAGTTGGCAAGATGGTATCAATGTAATAAACCAGCTTGGTTCTCTGCAAAGTAGTAAGCACTCAAGGTCTCTCTGGATAGCAGGGGACTTGACCTAGCCTGGAAGTAAGATGATGAAAGTATACTATTGTCCCTGTCGCTCAAAAGCAAACTGGTTTCTCTACTGATCATCCCTACTTTGAGAAATGAGAAGATTATATATAACTTTATATCAGGTATCAGGGTGTTATAGTTTGAGTGTATCCACCAAAGTTCATATGTTGGAAATCTAATCTCCAGTGCAACAGTGATGGGAGGGACAGCCTAATAACTGTGATTAGTTCATGAGGGCTCTGCCTTCATGAATGAATTAATGTTGTTATTGCAGAGTGGGTTAGTTATCTTAAGAGGGGGTGGTTATAAAAATGAGTTTGGCTTCCTCTTGCTTTTGCTGTCCCATGCTCTCTTGCCTTTTTGCCTTTGCCATGGGATGATGGAACAAGAAGGCCATTGCCAGATGCTGACCCCTCAAGTTCAGACTTCCCAGCCTCCAGAACTGTCCAAAATAAATTTATTTTCTTTATAAATTACCTTGTCTGTGGTATTATGTTATAGCTGTGCAGGGTCTGTGTTTCCTTGCTTCATAAAGATGCTGCATCTTTATGCTAGGATTAGCATCACTACCTGATTCAGTTTGTAATAACTTATATTTCCCAAGATCAACTTGCCCCAACCAAACAGGAATATTAAATGGGAATGAAAGAAGTAAATAATGTCTTTTGCAGCAACTTGGAGGGAAATGGAGAATATCATCCGAAATGAACTAAAACAGGGACAGAAAACCAAACACCACAGGTTCTCATTTACAAGTGGGAGCTAAACTAAGGATCTTCAAAGACATAGGGAATGGTATAATGGATGCTGAAGACTCAGAAGGGGTGCAGGAGGAAGGGATGGAAAGAAAGAAAAACCATCTATTGGGTACAGTGTCCACAGGTGGGATTGGTGGGTACACAACCCCAAAGTTCTTTGCCACTAACAATGCAGCCATGTAACAAAAAACTATTTGCACCCCCTAAAGCTATTGAAATAATAAAAAAGGGAGTGCGACAAGAACAGCCATCTCTGCATATTCCAAATCCTTAATGGTGGCAGTAACCTCTGCAGTTCCCTCTGAGTCACCACATTGCTTTGTTTTACCCTATTGATTAAGGGGACAGCTATACCTGGCCTTTCCTATTATTTTAGCCCATGGGCCAGAAAAATCAATAGGAGGGTTTTGCACTAAGAATATCTCACTACACTTTCTAGGATTAAAAAAACATAACCAGAGGAGGGGTATGTCATTCTGCCAGATCTATCATGAGATGGACTCAAGCCAAGACTTTGTCTCTCATTGAACTCCATAAGCCTCCACCCTGACCAATGGACCAAAGTGGTTTTGGGGGCCCAAGGGATTCTCAAGGGTTATGAGCCATAGCTAATAACCCCCATTGAAGTTGTTACTGGCTACGAATTGGTCAAGCCCTACAACTCCTGTACAGTCTTGCTGGTGTTCATCTATTGTCTCTCTTCTCCAAGCTCCAATTTCCTACTCTGCTTTGTGATACCTGCAGGGGCTGGAACTCTGTAAACACACTCCTCAGACTCCCCTGCCAGCCGGCTTCTGCTGAGGTCCCACCAACCGGAGGCACTGGCATGAGATGGAAAGGTTGAAGAGGAGGAAAAACAACTTCCTTCCTCGCTTTTTCTCAGCGTGAGCTTTCCAGAAGTGCCATCTAGGAGGAACGTGACTTCACCAGACAGCGAACCTGCCGGCGCCTTGAGCTTGGACCTCCCAGCCTGCAAAACTGTGTGGAATTAATCTGTGTTGTTTATAACTTACCCAATTTCAGGCATTTTGTTATAGCAGCACAAACTGACTAAGGCAACTTCTAAATTCCAAGCACGACACTTTTCCTACGTCGTCGATGATGTGGTTGGACTCCCCGGCCGGGTCGGGCCGGCCCTGCCCACCAGGCCTGCAGCAGGAAGGACCGGAGGCGGTTGGACCCGCGGGCGCGGGGGCTGACAGCTACCGGAACGGCCCCCGACGCGTCCCCCCGCCCCTCCTACCCTGAGAGCACATCTTAGGCAGGCTGGGCGGGGCTTGTTGGAGACCGGGCCCCGCGACCAATCACCGCTCCCATTTGGCCGATTGACAGCGAGCGCCCCCGGTCGGCTGCAGGGAAGGGGGCGGGGCCTCCAGAGACTGGCAGCCTATTGGGGCCGCCCGGAAAGGCGGCCGGGGCGTTGCCGAGGGAGGTTGCGCCGCGGCGGGGGTGGATGTCATAGCTTGGTTCTTTCTTTTTTTTTTTCAAGTTGGAGTCTCACCGTCACCCAGACTGGAGTGCAGTGGCCGCTGCCGGCCACCGCGGCCTCGACCTGCTGGGCTCCGG
>NW_007252807.1:77559-103030 GCF_000164805.1 Carlito syrichta
CCCTTTCTCGCGCCCCAGCACCTCCGACCGCGCTCCTTCGTGAGCGCGCCCTCTAGAGAGCCGGCCCTAGATATTTCACCAAAACATTTCTTTATTGAGCACCGAGGAGGATCCTTTTCCTTGTACAAATTACAATAGTGTGATCATTGGGTCCTGGCGTTTATCGAGCACCTGCGATGGGCCCGCGGAGCACTTCTGTCCCCTTTACGTAAGGTCATGCTAAATCCCTACAATATCAGGTAGTTGCATTACCTGCCATTGTGCGGACGAGGGACCGAGGAGGTCGCCCTGAGGTAACCCGTCCGAGGTTACTGAGCTGGGATTAGCACACAGGCAGCCCCCGCAGGTCATACTGGGATCAGCCGCCATCCAAGTGCAAGATAGTTGAGTCCTAAATTGGTTGACCACACTGACGCGTCGCCCTCGACTATGAGCTTAAACTGTATAAAATTGAAGTACAATATCATATGTGCAGAAATCTTAAGCGAACATTTCAATGCATGAGAAAATGTGGACACACTTGTGCAGCAAGCAGATCCGCCACAAGGTAGTCCGAGAAGAAAAGGAAGAAGGCAGAGCACACTCCTCTGTCCCCAGGATGTGAGACTGGGAGTTGAGGGTAAGGACTGGGGTGTGGAGGTGGGGTGTTAGGAGCCAGTTCACTCATCAGTCTCTGCAGCCTGGCTGTGGCCCTTGCAAGTTCCCATCCCTGTCCACAGTGCTGGGCAGAGCACTCAGAATTGAGGTTGTAGGGGCCAAGGTGGGGCGCTAGGCACTGGGCGTGGGGAAGGACAAAGATGATAAAAACATCCAAAAGCCAACCCCCTGCCGGTAAATTCCATAGTCTTGTGAGGGAGACCAACCCTGCACGTGAGGGCAGGGCAACCCAGCACAGCACAGCACATGTCCCAGCTGTCCAGGAATAGAGCATGCCTGGAGGCAGTGATTAATTCCACAGCAGGGGGTTTGGGAAGGAAGTGGGGTAGGGTGAGTTTGAAGAACACTTCCAGAAAGATAACAAGACTTTTTCACATAGACAAGAGGGCCGAGGTCTTCATGTTTCCAAGAGGAGGGATCAGAATGTCCACTGAATTGCATGGACCCAACAGTGGGGCAGGGCTGGCCCCAGCAGCCATGCTAACACACTAGATCATTAGGGCTGGGCAAGCATGGGGTGGGAACACGGGCTACAGCTGGACATGGGGCGGGGTCAGTCCTGCCATTAGGGCCTGGAAGGCCACTTTCCAAAGGGTTTGGACTTCATCCTGAGGGCAGTGAAGGATTTGGGACCGGGGAGGGCCACAGAGACTGATGCATGACTGAGGAACTAGCTGGGAGTCATTGGAGATGGTGTCTGACTCTGGGGAGCCAGGTCCTGCCATACCCAGTGATGAGAGCCTGGGTGGGGCCTGGGAGGTTGTAGGGAGAAGACAGATCCCAGGTCCATTCTGGAAACAGAGTCTCTGGGATTAGGCCTGTGGGAAGGCCAAGTGGAGTGGACGGTGGGAAAGACCACAACAGGCAGCAGTGGTTTCACTGCGCGTATTAGTGAGCTGACCATTGTTGGAAAACAGACTTTGTCATCTTTCTTACGAAGTTCGAGCAAAAAAATGACTGATGTTGGCTTCTTGGCAGTAGCCCTGGCCATGATGTCCTTGTTCAAGGCAGGAAGAGGAGGTGGCAGTGAAGTCGGTGTGGTGGCACCCTGCCCAGATCACCTCTTCAGGCTAAGGCACGCCCCTAGCAGCTGGAGAGAGGAACTGCCCCAGACACTTTGTGCCCCTCCGTGGAAATTACTGGCTGAGTGGGAGACAAAGGTTCTTCCCACTCTTCAAGGCAACTCTGCGGGACAGCAAGTCCCAGAGCTCCCTGCAGGGTCAGCCACTGCCTCAGCTGCAACCTCATCACCAGCCAGTTTCCTCTGACCCATCCTGCCCCCCTCACCTGTCCCAGGTGCATCTCCCAAGAGCCCTCCCAGGTAGACCTCCCGTGTGCACACACGTCTCAGGTTCAGAGTTTGTCCCTTGAAAGCTTAAGATAGCCAGCTATGTCTGACCCCTCTATCAGAAAAGCAGCCCACCCCAGGAGCAGACCTTGGCTTCTCCCTCAGTGT
Organism: Carlito syrichta; assembly: GCF_000164805.1. Taxonomy (NCBI): domain Eukaryota; kingdom Metazoa; phylum Chordata; class Mammalia; order Primates; family Tarsiidae; genus Carlito; species Carlito syrichta. The sequence goes on from NW_007252807.1 coordinate 79,673, forward strand.
CTGGAATTGAACCCTCACTGCAAGGGAGTATGGGCACAGTACTACCCTTGGCAATGTCAGGAGCAAGTAGCAAAGGAGAAGGCGGAATGGGTGACAGTCACAGTTTTAGAGACTTTAAAACCACAAGTTTAGTTTATCAACCATGAGTTATGGAAAGTGGAAAAGCAGCATGGCCTCGGGGATGGTTAATGTTCCTGGGCTGATGCTTTGCTTGTTTTGATAAACTGGCCTATGTTGTATTGTTTCTAATGCCTTGAAAATGGCTCCATATGGCAATGTAAGAAAGAAAACATGGAGAAACACTGGGTGGGCATTTAAGAGGCCTCGATCAAAGGCCTTGATTGCACTGTGTCCTGGATGTGAAATTTGGACCGTTTCCTCATCTGTGAGGTGAAGATGTGATGCTTCTGAGGAGTGGCTGTGACAGAGCAGAGGAGGCAGCATTGTGTGTGGAGCAGTGCTGGGCAGGAGTGAGGCTGGGCAGGGAGGATGGAGAGCAGGGGATGCAGCAGCTGAGGCAGGGCAGGGAGGGAAGGGAAGGGCCAGAGATGCCCCACCTGACTTGAATCCCTTGGGAGGTGTGTCCAAAGGGGCAGGAGCAGGGTGAAATGTGAGTTGACTCAGGACAATGGACTTGGTAAGGCAGGTAGAGCCAATGAGCAGGACATAGGCCGGGGACAGAGCTGTGCAGCCCTCCAGGGGAGACCCTTAATGTAGGTGCAGAAACGAGTGTGTTTCCTAGATGCCCCTGGCAGGTAAATTAGAATGGAAGAGGCATCTAAATGGGGCCTTGACTCACCCCAGGTGTTTTGCCACTAACACCAGCATTCCTTCTCTGATAATACATGCACACACGTGGGAGATAGAGGGGTTTGCCATCCCGTTCCACACCTGTACATAGAGAGAAACCCCCACACAATGTGGTCCACTCAGTAAGAGTTCGTGGTGGCCCTGCATCACCATGGAAATGTTACCCCCTCCCCTCTGCCCGGGCAGTAGTGGGAGGTAAGATGCAGGTGCAGTTCAGGGATCAGGCTTGGAAGGAGGCAAGTGTGGCCCCAAAGATGGTTGATGGAGGGTAAGAGAGACTCAAGGGCAAGGAGACTGTCACCCACTGGTGTCCCAGGGAGAACCAGATCTGACTGAATGAATCCAGCAGCACAGCTTAGGATCTGAGCTCTGCAGATCTGGAGAGGAGCTGGAGACACACCTTCATGGTCCCTCCCTCTGAACAAGAGCTCACGTGTGACTCTCCAAGCCCGGCATCTAGTTTTTGCTGAGACGTGCTTCCTTCAAATCCCTTCTGGGGGGGGGGGGGAGGATTAAGATGTTACTTGTTTTTCAACTTTTAACACTTTGTTTTATCCCCCTGTCGCTTGGAAAGATCATGGCCAATTTATTGGCCAAAGCAGAACCTCTGGCCGTCCCAAAAAAAGCTGCCAATCAAACTTGCTACCAGCATGTTCAACATGGAGCATGAGGGTGTGACTCATGGGATCTCATGTCCCAACATACTGCATCCCTGGTACCTAGCACATGCTGAGTTCTCAGGAGATGGTTGCGGGATGTCTTAGTCTGAGTTCGCCCAAAAGCCAACTCTGAGACAGGACTGTGTGCAGAATCCCGGGAAGCCCAGTGGGAGATGGGGGGTGAAGAGCAGGGAAAGGGAAAACCCAATCAGACCTGTGCCCAGGCCCACTCCTGCTGGGGCCTGTGGGGAGCCCAGAGAGCCTTGGATTCTTCTCTCCAGATGACTGAGCTCTGGGGAGACCCCCAGTCTGAGAGGAGAGCTGCCCTTAAGGTGGGAAGGTAGCAGCACTGCAACAGTTGCAGGTGGATTCGAGGCGGGGGGAGGCTGAGTCCACATGGTCTGCACAGGGGATGGTGGCTGGTGTCCCTTGGGACTTGGGTGGGCCTTGCAGTGTGGTGGAAGAGGACAGTTAGTGTGCAGCAGAGAGGCGGGCAGAGGCGGCTCTCCTCCCATGAGGCCTCTTCACCTCTCTGAGTCCTGGCAACTGCCTCCCAACTTCCTCTAGGCTGCGTGAGTTTGGTTTCTGGAACTTATACCCAACTGTCCTCACTGAAGTAGAGATGACACCACAAACCCAAAGCCCTGGAGACAAACTTGACCTTTTTTCACCACTGCCACAGAAGCAAGGGCAGGTGTGCTGGGCATCTGGACTTGGGGAACGTGGGTTGTCAAATGCTCCAAGAGGTGCTTTTGGCAAAATTGGTGGCAATGACTGAGGACATGATGCCTTTTCCAGTTGCTAACAAGATGAAAGTGAATGACTCAGTTCTTTTTATAGTATAAACACTTTTATTTGCATGTGGCTACTTAATATTAAAAAGTGATCATCACAGACAGCTGCCAGGCAACACGATGAGAGATACCCTGTGGTCCTTTCAAGACATCAGGGTGATCAGAGAGTGAGCAGTGACAATGGTGAAGCCATTCCTGTAGCCCCCCCTCCTGCATCAGGAGCAGAAAAAAGTTGATACGAAACTGGAAGCCCTAGAATCAGTTAAGTCAAGTCCCTTTGGTATAATAATTTACTTCATTTCAGATGACGGTGGCACATACAGTTACAGTACTGTGCCCTGGTTGCCTGAGTTGGCAGAGCCAGCCCAGGGGCCCATGATGAGGGAGCACAGCTTTCTTTGGAAAAACACTTTGAAACCAAGCACCTAGGTTGCAAATGCCTCAGCATGTCCTTCAAAGCCCGCCCCGCCGAGGGCCCTGGTCCCCCAGGCCTCCAGGCCAAGGGGCACTTAAGCAGAATCAAGAGAAGCGTGAACACAGTCCCTGGAACAGGGGTCCTCTCGCTGCCCCTGAGGTGATGTGACAGCTTTTTTTCCCCCATGCGGTGGCGGCAAGAGAATCCATGGATGCAATGCCCCCACCTTCGCTGAGGGTCTTATCTGAGGGACAGGCGGCTTCTGGTCCTTCAGAGATGGGGTCTCGGAAGCCTGACATGGGCTTACAGAAGCCTTGCAGTTTTCTGAGAGGGCTGACCCATGGAGGAGTGGGCTGTGCGGGTTCCTCCTCATTCCGACTCCCACTCTATCCCCAGATCTCAATGTATAATGATTTTATAGAGTCAATCACTTATTTTCCCCAAAAATCTGCCGTCAGAGTTGGCTTTATGCCGATTTTCCTTGGGTCTTGATGCTGGGAGGAGAGGGGAGGAGGAGTGGGGTAGGCAGTGTGACTTGTCCCCGCCCGGCTCCCTGGGACAGCGGACCGCCGCTCCACAGCAGAGGCAGGATGGGCACAGCAACAAGTGTGCATCTGCATTAGATCTGGAGGCCTTGATGGCATCTTTTCGATGTAAAGAAAATTAGACTGAACATTCCCTGAACCTACTCTAGGGTATCCCATTGCTGAGGCAAAGTCCACAAACAGGCGTGACGTTAGAGGAACTGGGGCTCTCAATGGCGAGGGCTTGAATGTGAGTTTTCTCGAAGAGCAAGTTCACGGTCAGATAATTCCAAAAGGCAGTTACTTTTCCAAGAGGAAGAAAATAATAGCTTTCTCACATGCCGCCTAGTGAAATAAGATGTCCAAACCAAGATGCCCAAGTGTGGTACCATCGCTCATTCTGAAAAGGCGGTCTGTTCATCCCATGGACGTTTTAGTGGCTCATCTGTTTATCATCCAGGTGATCCTTGCTGGAGGCTGCTTTGGGGGGACCAATAATCCAGGCTCTCAAAGAACATTCTCCCTTGGTGTGGCTGACGCTCCGTGTCAGTGGTAATAGATGCTGAAGGCATGGAGGATGTAGAGCAGCGTGGTGACAAAGGCAAAGAACTGCAGGGGGTGGGCAGTGCTGTTAGAGGTGGCCCGCGCCAACTCCTGTCCCCACCCCCGGGGCCTCAGTCCTGCTGCTCGGCCTCGCGGTTTAACCCTGCCTCGTCCTCCCCTGCCTGCCTGGGGGCAGCAACCGCCGGCCAATGACTCCCTTCTCCTGGAAACTCTCCGTTCCAGGGCATCCCTAGAGCCATAACTGTGTCCTGCTCCAACCACACAGTCTCCACCCCGTCTGCACCTGGCCGTGAAGTCAGCTCACCTCCACGCCTGCCCTGGGCCCCCAGCCCACACTGCCCTCCCTCCTGCCCTGGGCCTGCTCTCCTCTGCCCACCTCCAGCCCCTGGTCCTACTCTTCCACTCGCTGCTCTGAGCGCCTGCTCGTTAGCTCCTTGTGAATGTTCAGACAGCCTCCATCCCGAGTTCTTTCTGGCCCACACAAAACTCCTGACTTTTCCTTACAAACCTCAAAGCTCAGTGGGCCCTAGGACCCTCATCTCACGCAGACCCCCAAGCCAGACACCTGCGACTCTCCCTCCCCCGCTTGCCATGGCCAAGGCTGCCCAAGCATCTACTGACTTTCCTGCCTATCTTTTGGGCCACCACTTCTCCCTCGTCTCAGCCATCAGCATCCCTTGCCAGGACCTCTATGGTCTTACCCATCCCCTTCTGCCTGCTCTGCCCCAAGAAGAAAACACAATTGCATCACCCCATGTTGAAAGCCATGTGCTGGCTCTCCTCATTCTCAGGGCAGGGGCTGTCACCTTTAACATGCCTTCCAAGCCTGGCTGACCACTCCAGCCTCACTCTGCCCCACTGCCCACTCACACTATTCTCATTCATTCATTCAACAGATATCTTGCAAGCACTTGCTGTGCTTCCAGGATGAGTGTGGCTATAACAGCAAACAAAACATTAAACAATTCCTGCCCGCATGGAACTTACGTGTAAGTGGTAAGAAGCAGAAAATAAGCAAGATTTTAAAAGCAGGGCATATGTAGGCTAGATGGGGTAAGTGCCCAGGAGAAATGGAGCAGGGAAGGGGAAAGGGAATTCCATGATGTGTGTGTGTGGTGGCGGGCGGGGGGGGAGGTGTCAGGGAAGGCCTCACAGAGAGGACAGAGCAGGTACGAGCTGTCATGCGGGTCCGGGGCAGAGGCATCTGTGTGCGTGGAGGCTGGTGTGACTGGGACAGCTGACCGACGGTGGAGCAGCAGGAGGAGGAGGCCGTGCTGGGGTGAGGCCAGGTCATGGAGGGCCCAGGGACCACTTGTAGAGTTGTGAGTTGAGGAAGTTAAACTCACTTGACGAGGAGGGAAGGGAAGCAGATAGGCTGGAAGGCAGCTGAAACACCTTGTGGTCACCGCAGAGGGTCACAGCGCTTACCTGGGGATGTCATCCTTACTCTGAGGACAGCGCCCCAACATGTGCCCCTTGCCCCTGCCATGGCCACGTGAGCCCTAGAGGAGTTGCTAGGTTGACATAAGAATTTCTGGCTACAGTGACTGGTTTGTGGATGGGCACAGACTCAGCCTCAGAGCAGAGTCCTTCCTTGGAAGTTTTCAAGGTCAGGCTACTCCAGAGGAGGAATCTGAGCTCTCTGCCACAAGAGGGCACCCTGCACAAGGGAAAGAGGGCTGGTGTGTGGGAGACTGCCAGCACATGGCTTTCAACATGGGGTGATGCAATTGTGTTTTCTTCTTGGGGCAGAGCAGGCAGAAGGGGATGGGTAAGACCATAGAGGTCCTGGCAAGGGATGCTGATGGCTGAGACGAGGGAGAAGTGGTGGCCCAAAAGATAGGCAGGTCTCAAAGGGCCTGAGGCCTGGGGGGGTCTGCTCACCCACCATTCGACTGGACCATCTTGCCTGGTGTCCGTCTGCTAAGACGTCACCCTGTTGACTTCTACTACTGACATAAAGGACACTGGAACAGTTCGGCCATGCTGAGGGATTTGGGCTCCATTCTACAGGTAATGGGAACCATAGAAGGATTTTCAATAGAAGAGAGAGATGTGCCCAGCATGGTGGTTCATGCCTATAATCCCAACACTTTGGGAGGCTAAGGTGGGAGGACCACCTGAGGTCAGGAGTTGGGACACCAGCCTGGGCAACATAGTGAGACCCTGTCTCTACTAAAAATAAAAAATTAGTGGAGTGTGGTGGCATGTGCCTGTCTATAGTGCCAGCTACTCAGGAAGCTGAGGCAGAAGGATCAGTTGAACCCAGTAGGTCGAGGCTGCAGTCATACCACTGCATTCCAGGCTGGATGACAGAGACCTTGTCTCAAAAAACAGAGAGAGAGAGAAATGTTTTGATTTGTATTTTGGAGGGAAAAAAATCTGCAGACCATGTGGTGGGTATAGGAAAGAATGAGGCTAAGTCAGGAAGGACAGAAGGTGGTGATGACCCCTGAGTGTGGGTACACATGTACACACATACACACACACACACACACACACACACACACACACACACACACACACAAACACCTTCCCCTGGTCCTTGCTCTCTTTCACCTTGAGGGCTCAGGGTTGTCTGAATAGCAGGAGCAGGATTAGGCTTTATGCAATAAACTCCATCTGGTGACAACACCTGTCAGGGTCCCCACCCAGCAGAGGCCTGCCTGCTCACCGAGGCCGCTGTGTTGATGTAGTAGTTTCTCAGGTCCGTAAACTCAGAGATGATCGTGGCATGTGCTTGTAAGACGGCAGCGCTCATGTACAGGATGCCAGTGGTCCCGTGGTACAGGCTGTCCTGGAATGCAGAGCAGAGGCCATGCATGGCCACATTACTTGGTTGACACTTTTCTCTCTGACTACACAGTTGGGAAGAGCAAGAAAAAGAGACAGATCCATTCCCAAACTCCTGCTTTTTTTTTTTTTTTGCAGTTGTTTTAAATAAAATATCTATGTACCAAGCAATAGTGGATTAGTAAAAATCAATATTGACATTAGTATTAATGCTAATTAATAGTATTACTTAATAATATTAATACATAGTAGTAATACGAATACCAGCTAACATTTATTGAGAGCTTATTTTGTGCTAAACTCTATGCAAGGGCCTTTTCTCATTTATCTTATTTAATCTTGTCAAGCATGAGGTAGATACTATTTATTATTGGCTTACCTAGAATTTGGACCTTGGCCTCATTAACTCCAAGCTATGCTCTTAGCCATTAGCATTAAGAAGACCCACTCTCTGCTGGACACTGTCCCAACAGCATACACATATTGCCTCATTTCATTTTCACAGCTAATCATAGAGCTGCTACTATTATTCTTCCCAATTTACAAATGAAGAAACTGAGACTGGGCTAACACATGGTAGATTTGGTGGAGTCAGGTTAGCCTGACTCCAGACATCAGTTTTTGAAGTGGTGTTCTTGGATTTGACAAGAATGCCACGCAGTCATTGAAAATGGTAATCAATTCTGGAAGGAATGTCATACTCGGCAAAATCTGCATTTTGCAACCTGGAATAAAATATTCAATTCAAAAAAACTTACCAGGGGGAGAAAGAAAGTATTAGAGAAAGAACTGATAAGGCTGAGTTGGCAAACTCCCTGAGAGAGGGACCATTGGCCACCACGTGGAATGTGACAGGAAGCATTAGTGCCAGAAATGTTTAACCCATAGCCAAGTAAGCCCTTAGTGCTAACTTCCAGCTCACAGAAAATTCAGTGACTAGGGGAGCAAGTCAAATCATACCTAGAAGGAGCAATCGATAAATTCACAATATGGGACCTCCAACAGGAAAGCTATCTCAGTTTCTTCAACGAGTTACTAGAAGGGACAGGGTCCAGCCAGTCTAGACTAACGGTGCCCATGAAATTTAACAGCCAGGTGCAATACATGGCCCTTGTGAGGATCCTGACCCAAACAGGTCAACTGCCAAAGGATAGATGCTGTAGTTCCCCTTTATCTGCAGTTTTCACAGTTTCAGTTACCCATGATCAACCTTGGTCCAAAACATTAAATGAAAAATTCTAGAAATAAACAATTCATCCATTTTAAATTGCTCACTGTTTTAAGTATCATGATGGAATCTTGTGGCATCCCACCCTGTCTCACCCAGAATGTGGATCATCCCTTTGTCCAGCTGATCCACACTGAAGATGCTCCTTAAGTCACTTAGTAGTCATCTGGGTGATCAGATTGATTGTCATGGCATTGCAGTACTTGTGTTCAAGTCACTCTTATTTTACTTCATAATAGCCCCAGAGTGTAAGAGTAGTGATGTTGGTGATGTGGACATGCCAAAGAGAAGCCACAAAGTGCTTCCTTTAAATGAAAAGGTGAAAATTTTCAACTTAATAAGGAAAGAAAAAAAAATCTTATGCTGAGGTTGTTAAGATCTACTGTAAGAATTAATTGGCTCTCCGTGAAATTGTGAATAAGGAAAAAGAAATTTTTACATAGTATATGCAGGGTTTGGTGCTAACCAAGGATTCAGGCCTCCACGGAGGGTCTTGGAACATACCCCTCAGGGATAAGAGGAGCCTACTGCATACTGCCTTATATATACTGAGGAATTCTTATTAACTTTGTATAAGTGTGATGATATGGGAAAGATTGCATATTTTTTGGAAACATACTGAAATGTGTGGAATGGAATGACATGATGTCTTAGGTTTGCACTGAAATTCCCAAGGGCAAAAAAGAAAAAGCTAGATGAAGAAAATGTGGTGAAAACTAGGGGAAGAAATGTGGTTGATGATGCTGGAATCTAGGTTATGGTTCCGTATACTTATACTTACACATATACTTTTGTATATGTCTTTAATTGTCAACATACAAAATGTTTCAATGGTTACCAAGATGATGTGACAACATGAAAAAATTAAGAATGTAACATTAAATGAAAACATTTATGTCCAAAATTATTTGTTCAGCATAATTACGATGTATATACACTTTGCACAAAATTCATGTCGGATATGGAAGATAGAACCTATCGCAGCAATCATGAGAGGACCTGGAGATTGGAGCAATTTCTTTTTCCTGCCAGCGGTTTCTTCAGTGTTGCTCCAATGATTTTGTCAAGAATGAAATTCAGGGGAAACACATCAGAATGTGCTTGGGTATGTGGTCTTGTGTATTTTCCTAACAGGGAAGGCAGTGAACAGGAATACAAGGAAAGAGTCTCTCTTGCAAAGAAATGTTTTCATTTTGGCTTGATAATAAACATACGAAAATCAAAAGTCCTGGTTCTACAGGTGTGTAGCCCGAGAAAGGTCTCACAGACCTCCTCCCTCCCTCCTGATTCTCCCTCCCCGCCCAGAAGGACCCATTGTCCCCACCCCACCCAGGACATTAGTCCAGGAGGACCACCCTGCTGGTTCTTACCAGAACTCTCCAGGAATCATATCTTTTGTAAAATCCGAACAAGTAAGACAACAGGAGCATCAGGGAGATGAGAAATGATGTGAGGGAGACATATAGCACCCATCCTTGCAGCAACGGATTTGCCACCTGGGTGGCGGCTACCAGGATCCAGACCCAGCACCCAGATATCTGTAAGAGAAAAACATGAAAAGGGGCTTCATTTGCTTGTGTGGGCACATTTCTCTTTGCAGGGTGTTTCTCTTCTCTTCCATCTCTGGTTAGAAGCCAGTGATGTTAGTGGGGAACCAAGAGAGAAATGAGAAAGGAAGCCTGGCCCCTCTGAATCACGGCAAAGTTAGGTCCTATTGTTAGAGAATTCACAGAGGTTGCAAGCAGAGGAACTCTCAGGAAAGTTTAACCCGTGGATATGTCTTCTTGGTCCAAGCAGTGTTGGTGTATGCCCTTTAAAACAATTCTGAGTAAGTTGTCAATGTTTAAAACAGGAGATTTCACATGAAAAATCCAGATTTGGAACATTTCTTTAGAAATCCATGGTTTCAACCATGCTGCCCATCGAAGTTGAACTGGATTTTTTAAAATGTGGTACATACACACAATGGAATATTATACAGCCATAAAAAAAGAACAAACATATGGACTCCACAGCAACTTGGATGGATTTAGAGTCGATCATACTCAGTGATCTTTCACAGAAACAAAGAACAGAGTACCATAAGCGAACCTTGAGCAATTATCGTAATACTGTAAGAAAGGGATTGGCAATAGTGGGAAACTTCCAGGGGAGTGGGGAGTGAGATTGACAGTTGAGGGAAACTGCCAGGGGAGTGAGGGGCACAACTCATCAATAGGGATACCTGCATAGTGAACATTTACCTAACCCTGAATTGTACCCCACATCTTTAAGACAAAGAAAAGAAAAAAGAAATCCGTGGTTCCTACCACAGTGTACCCATTTTCCAGGCTAGAATGGGGTGGAATAAACTGTGACTGTATCTTTTAAAAGGACCCGAAGTCCTCAGTGGACCACAACCCCCACCTCTCCCACCAATCTCATGCTGTCCTGTGGCACATTCCCTACTGCTCACACACACGGTGGAAAAGTACTCTCCTCTTCTGGCTCTTTTCACCCACTGACAGTGCCTGCTGGGACCCTGTGGGCACTTGGTTTGGAGCCATCAGGTCATAGTGTCTGCTGCTCTGGGGTCAGTTATCAGCTGGAAAAGATGGTTCAGTTTAATCACTTCTCAACTCTGTTCAGCTATTTTTTTTAATAAACTTAGTGAAGAAACCAAACCCTTCTCCTGTCCTATCTGGGCTCTGCCTTTGTTTGCTTTTAGGCTGGGCTTGCACCCATGTTGGTAAGCCCAGAGGAGGAACTGAATGTCCAGCAGAGGGGCATGTCCAGTTAGAGGCTTGGAGGGAGAGGTGCATGAGCACCAAGGGGTTTGCTGCTGGTTTGTGACTCTGAGCTCCTCTCCTTTCCACGGTCCTCTCAGGAGGCTCCTGCAGCCCTGCTCAGTTCCCCCTCTCCTTACTCCTGTTAAATCTATGCTTTTAAGCACCACCCAGGCTGGCAGTCTCAGAACCTACCACCAGCTCATTTCTCTCTGTGGCCTTCATCCCCACATATCTCTGCTTGGATGTCCCTCTTCAGGGGCCAGTTTGGGCATGTGCATGACCCCAAAAGTGAGTGTTTCATTCCAGTTTGCACCCTAGGCACATCACTTGCCTCACCTCAGTCCTGGCCCTCCAGCTCAAACTCCTCAAATTCAGGTGGTACAAAATCTAAACTTACTGCGACCCCCAAATTCCTTCAGAACCCCCCCCCCCAGCCTCTGCTGAAAATGATCCATCTTGGGGAAAGAGAGTTGTAGGATTGGGAATGGGTGTACAGAGGCCTCCAAAGAGAATGACAATGTTCTTTTTCATAGTGATTTCACAGGGGGTTATGTTTTATAAAGTAATAAAATAATTTTGAAAAAGAAGAGCCAGTTAGACTATGAGACTACTGAAGACTTGGGGTGATGGGGGACCCAAAGATGATTACTGAACTCGTGTTTTGGAGGACTCACGCTACCATTTTGTAAAACTTTCTATATAGTCATCAAAAAGAGTTGTCAGTGCAAGTGACTCACATTTCTGCTCATCTCAGGACACAACTTGCCCCCTTCCCTAGTTCTGTTGCCTTTCCACACAAAGTTTAGAATCAACTTGCCACTGTCTATAGTATCTATCTGCTAGAATTTTTATTGTGTTAAATCTATAGGTCAATTTGGGGAGAATTGGCATGATTACTACGTTGAGTCTTGTAATCCATGAACATGGTATGTCTCTCCAATTATTAAAGTGGTCTCTGACTTATTTTATCTATGCTTTGTAATTTTTAGCATACAGTAGTTGGACACATCTTTTCATATTTATGTCTAAGTATTTCATTTTGAAGGAGCTATTGTAAATAGTATTGCTTTTAAAATTTTTATTTCCCAACTCTTCATTGTTAGTAGATGGCAATATAGTTAATTTTTTATGTGTTGATATTATATACTGTAACTTGTTAAGCTTACTTATTAGTTTAAGGAGGACTTTTATTGTTGCTATTTGGAAGATTTCTTGGGGTTTTCAATGTATCTCATTAGATTTTAATTTGAATTTTTATGATTACTAATGAGATAGAGCTTATTTTTGTATATTTGCTAGCATTAATATTTCCTGTTCTGTAAAATTTTTTCAAAATAAGATAGCAACTCATTCTTTTAATAACTTTTAGATATTGGTATTTTATGTTATATACAACCAAAATGATGTGTTAGGCCTATAGTAATTCTTAGGTAGATGCATTTTTGCTTTTTTTTTTTTGAGCATGTAACCAACTGTGCCGCCCATCAAAAGAGGACTGGATAAAAAAATGTGGTACCTATACATGATGGAATATTATGCAGACATAAATAAGAACTGTAAAATTAAAAAAAATTTTTTTAGTTGGAGTTTCATTCTGTCACCCGGGCTGGAGTGCAGTGGCACACTCACAGCCACCCCAGTGTCGACCTGCTGGGCTCTAACGATCCTTCCACCTCAGCCTTCTAAGTAGCAGGAACTACAGGAGCAAGCTACCATACCCGGCTAATTTTTAAAATTTATTGTGGAGATGAAGTCTCACCAAGTTGCCTGGGCTGGTCTTGAACCCACAGGCTCAGGCAATCCACTTGTCTTGGCCTCCCAAAGTGCTGGGATCACAGGCTGAGCCTGGCCTTTAAATTGTTTGTATTGGTTAACACTTTAAAAATTATTTTTCTTTTTCTTATTGATTCATAGGAATTCTTTCTGACAATGTGGATCTCATTGAGTGCTATAAACATTGCAAATATATTCTGCTAGCACATCTCACATGTTTTATGGTGTCCCACATATTTTGTAAGCTAAGCCCTTAATTTTAATGCAGTTGGCTATGTCAGTCTTTTCCTTTACAGACTATGCATTTTATCACGTTTAAGAAATCCTTTTCTACCTTGAGACATGAAGGTAATCTTGCAGCCTAGACTTTCCTTCTGGGATCATTTTCTCTCTTCCTGAAGTACAATCTTTAGAAGTCTCTTTAGTGGAGGCCAGTTGGTAGAAATCAGTTAGGTTTGTTAGAAAAACGTCCTTAATTTTCCCCTGACAATTATTTTTTTCTCATTCCTTTCAAGATATATTCCCATTGTGTTCTACATTTGTCCATATTATTCCATTGTATTCTGGCTTCCCTTATTGTTAAGAGGTCAGATGTCAGTTGAACTGTTGTTGCTCTGTAGGAATTTGACTTTGATATTTGGCTGCATATAGGCTCTTCTCTCTATCTTTAATGTCCTGCAGTTGGTGCAATAGCAATACAATGTGTTGAGATATGGATATCCTTTTGTTGCTCCTGCTTGGTATTCATTTTACATTCAATATCTGAAAATTTCATTAACTTTGTCTTAATAGCTTGGCTTTGCAATTTGTGGCTTCGGTTAACTTACATTCCTGTTCACCTGTTTCCTGTTATGTTTAGTGAATTTCTATTGGGAGCTCGTGTCTGTAGGGGTAGCTCAGTTCTGAATGATGCTATCACAGACCTTCTAGACCAAACACCTTCACTCACTTCTGTGTAGCTCAGGTATGCAAATTCAGGTTCTGCTTTTTATAATATATCCCTGGCTTTCTGGAACTAGCAGTTTTTGCCTTATGACTAGCCAACATATAGAGATAGATGTGTCACCCTATCCCTTCTGAGGCTTCCACTGTGGTTGTCTTGAGGAGGAGAGACATTATTGAATTTATGGAGAATTCATGAACTCTTAAGGAGAAAAAAGGAAAAGGGGATGAGAGGTCAGAACAGAATAGGAAGTTGGCTACGAGGTAGAGACTCTTAGGAAAGAAATACAAGTTTAGTTCTTACAGGGCTGGGAAACACCTCCAAAAGCCAGTTTGCCCCTTAAAATACTAGTTATGGGAGCATACTCTCCCTTAACAATCAATCTCCAAATGAATTTTGGAAGATCTAGGCTGACTTAAGATTGCCTGTGAGTGAGTCAGGGGTGGCTTGTCCTAAGGATGGAAGCCACGGTCTTCTGGCTCCCCTGAACCGGGCTGTTGCATTTGAACCCCAGCGCTGATGCTGCAGAGAGGTACCAGTGCTCAGCTTTAAGGCGCCTGCCAAGCATTCTCCCTGCCAAGCCATGGGAAGTGCATTAAAATACTGGCACATGGCCAACACCCAAACAATGCTAGCTATTAGTGAGCACAGCATGCAGGACTTAGTAAATGCACCAGGATTTGTAAAATTTCAGCCCCATATTAGACTTCTGAGGACAAAGAATGGTCTATGCCATTCACTGCTGTATCCTTGGTGTCCAGTTCAGGGCCTGGAACAAAGCGGCTGGGGAGAGAGGGGTCAAAGAACATCCTTTTGAATGAATCTGTAATAACACCACCACCACCATCACCACAACCAGGTACTTGACAATTTATAAAATGCATTCACCAGCCTGCCTCATTTAACCCATACAAAAATTCTAACTCCTTCAGAGAGACCAGAAAACTGCTATTTGATACCTTCCACTGCTCACTGCCAGTTCACCTGTGCCAGGTTCAGAGGCCAGCAAGGGTGCCTCAGCCCCATCATGCCAGTGTCTCCAAAAGGATCCTGTCTCCTCTTGGCATCAGAAGTCTCCCTGGCCAGCTGCAGCCACATGCACATGATTTACATTTGCACATTTAATCTTTACCACAGTCCATGAGGTGGTGCTGTGCCAGAGGGGGTTGAGGCCTAGGGTAACACAGGCAAAGTGTGGTGGGGCCTGGGTATGTTAGGACACTTGTGGGTCTCTCTCTGATACCAGATTTCACACCCGAGAGCAGGGGCAGGTAGGGGCTTCTAGAATGTGCCAGAGGGTGGCCTGCTGGAGCCTCAGCAGACACCTACTAGGGGAATTAAGGGCCTTGGTAGGGATGTCATGCCTGTAGTTCCAGGGAGCCCATTAGTGACCTTCTCCCTCTGAGTTCCAGTGGTGGCTTAGGGATCCCTGGTCCCACCTTTTCTGACAAGCCAAGAGCCTCTGAGTGTTTGAAAGTCTACTCAAATTTCATGGGAACCTTTTGAAATGGCTTTAGTGTTGCATAATGTTTTGCAGAAGAATGTTCTCACTTCTTATTTACACACCCCTGTACCTTCTAAACAGTAGAAGGGACCAGGGCCAAGTACTAAATCCAGGTGAATTTAAACCCAGTTGAATTTGTTATCTTATTTCTATCTCAAGTAGTCTAGGTTGGATTCTCTGTAGCGAAGAGAACTTTGAGTATCTGTTCCCCCCACCTTTTTTTATAAACTCATATTTAGCTTTCCAAATTTCCTGGCAACCTAAACTGCTCTCCCATTTAAATACTCATTCTGTATTTCCCAAAAGCAGGAGATATTTTTAGATGGTTGGGGCTGGCCTTCAAAGTGGGTCATTACAGCTAGACATACAGAGCAAGTGTATTTCAATCATAACTTTGAACTTTTTCTTACAAGCAAACATACATAGTCATGTATATATTTTCCAAAAGGCTGAACTCAAACTTGAAAGGACCTTTTAAGGTAGGATTAAGTTTAACCATAGGTTTGTTCACTTACTCTTCTCTGGAACATAAAGAAGAGCTCTCTCATGTTAAAAAGTTGGTTGAATACTAGAATATAAGAACTGGAGTAACAACACCCTGAATGGAGTTCAGGAAAACAAGGCTCATTCCAACTTTGGGGCAGTAGAAACCTGGATGTGTTATCGTACCAGATAGTGAAGAAACTTCCAAAGACTCCTGGTCAGGTCAAAAGAACTCAGCAGGCTCCTGCTGGCCATAATGGGACAATTTGAGCTTCTTAGAACTCCAGTGGGTTGGAATGCATCAGTTAAGTTGAAATCCATGAGTCCAAAATGATACAATAAAAGCTTCACTGGTCACTTTTGGAGGGTGCTGATAATTTTGAAAACTGCTTAAAAAAGGAAAAAGAAGCAAGCAACAAATGTGCAGGGGGTAAAGAGCTTCTAAAATACTCGTCCACGGACACCTGAACTTTACCTTCCAGGCAGCACTCTGAATTCTGCTGCTCCCAGAATCCTCTGGGGACTTTGAGAAAGCCCCGGGGACTGGGTCCTGCCCCAGAGATGCTGCTTGAACTGCTGAGGGAGGCTGCATTGTTGGAAGTTCCCCAGATGAGGTGGCCAGGACTGAGAAATCCCCAGACCACCTCTTTGCTTCCACTCTCACCCCTCCAGTCCATGCACCATGCAACTCGTTCCTCCTGGATTTGAACCCCTACTCTGTCTATGCCTCTGTGTCCCTGTCCATCAAATAGAGGAGGTAGGGATCTCACTGATTCCTCTCTCATCTGTTTTTTGAGAGGATTTGACGAGCCTTTCTCTGGAACATGGTGAGTGGGCTGGGTAATGATTGTTAGCCATGGTAGCAGTGACCACTTGGGATGGCACAGAGGGCAGGAGCAGATGCTCCATGAGAAAGACCCACAAGAGGGACTGTCCAAGGCTGGTCTTCCCAAGGGGTGGAAAGTTCAACTTCTGGGAAGGATGGGTGGGAGACAGTTGTGTGGGTGAAATGACATTTGGGGGCACAGATCCTCCTTACAACTTGATGAAAGATTTGTTCACCAAGAAGAATGTACCCATAAACATACAAAACTTTTGCCTATAAATTTGAGGACTCACAGGCACTCCAATGTCCTTCTGCAACCCTTTGTTATCACCTCCAGGTTAAATAATTGTGCCATCAACCGATCAAAACATTAAATGCACAGACTGTTCTACTCAATAATTTCACTTTTTGGAATTTGTCCCACAAATGATGCACATGAACAAAATGACAAATGTGCAAAGTTGTTTGTTGTAGCCTGTTGATTATGGAAAAGATAGGAAATTACCTGAATGGTCATCAGGGAGGATCAGTTATAATTAATCAATATGTCTTCAAAGTGGAACACTGCAGTCATCAAAACGAATAAGAAAACTCTTTTTATCCCCAAATAGAATAAGCACAGGCCGATGACGTGCCATGATTTGTGTAGAAAAAGAAGAAATTGCATGTGTGTGTGTTTGTGTAGGTGTGCACTTGTTTGGAGATGAACGGAATATTTCTGGAATGAGATCCAATAAGCCAGTCAGTGCTTGACCTCTGGGGAAGAGGAGAACTGCTTGTCTTGGGGACATGGTGTTGAATGTGGGACCATGTTCACATTTAAAATGACCCAAAACAAATGACATGTAAATTTTAAAAGAAAGAAGAAAAAGCTGTACAGAATATTGGTGGCTCACTAGAGAATTCTAAATTGGAAGAGATAAGAAGAGAATCACATTTTGGAAGGACGGATCTGCTGGCCTGGATGGAGCAGCTGGGAGCTCTTCGTGGGCAGGTAAGGGGCTGGTGCAGGGGCTAGGCTGCTGCCAAGAAGTGGACTTCACACACTGAGAGCTTCTGAGACAGACACTAGCTGAGTGATGACTCCTGGTCATGGCTGGGAGCTGTGGGTTTGAGGTGGGGTAGACAAGGCGCTGAGAACTGGGAGGAGCACCAGGGGCGGGTACCCCATGGCAGGTTCTTCTGCATAACTGGGCACTGTTTCAGCATGGCAGGTTTCATGCACTGCCAACACCGCATTCCTCTTCTGACTACTTGTCTTAATTTTCATGACAGCTTTGCCCCTCCTTCCCTTCCCTGGTACTCGGGTGGCCGCAGGCTGTACCATGAAAACTCAAAGATGTCGGGCTGAGAAAAAAAGGACCAAATCAAGATGCATGAGGCGCATGTCATCAGTGCACTGAGTGATCAGGAGGAGTGGGCGCCATGAAGGACACACGAGATTGCCTCCAACGGGAACCTGGACAGCTTGAATGCTCCCACTGATATTGTGATGTTTCAAGGTGAAGAAAACAATCGCCCCTCAATTTGGGACTGCAGGGTGCATACTGTTTACGTCCAGGATCTCTTAGCTATTATATACCTATCTCCCCTTTTAAAACTGGTAAACTGCACTTAACAAAATTGGCCATCTTAATCAGTTCAGTAGCATAACGTACATTTGCATTGTCGTGCGACCATCACCACCACCCATCTCCAGCATGCTTTCCATCTTGCAAAACAGAGACTCTATGCCCATTAAACAATGAGCTCCCATTTTCCCCTCTCCTCAGTCCCTGGCCACCATGACTCTACTTTCTGTCTCTATGGATGTGACCACTCTAGGTATCTCATATGAGTGGAATCCATGCAGTATCTGTCCTTTTGTGACTGGCTTCTTTCACTTAGCATAATGTCCTCCAAGTTCATACATGTTCATACATGTTTAGCATGTGTCAGAATGCCCTTCTTTTACAAGGCTGAAAAATATTCTACTGCACGTATAGATCACATTTTTTTTTTTTTTGAGTTGGAGTCTCACTCTTTCACCCAGATTGTAGTGCAGTGGCCGCTACTAGCCACCGCTACTAGCCTCGACCTGCTGGGCTCCGGCGATCCTTCCGCCTCAGCCTTCCAAGTAGCTGGAATTACAGGCACGCGTTACCACGCCCGGCTCATTTTTTGATTTATTGTAGAGATGAGGTCTTGCCAAGCTGCCCAGGCGGGTCTCGAACCCACGGGCTCAGGCAATCCACTCACCTCAGCCTCCCAAAGGCGCGGGATTACAGGCTGAGCCACCGAGCCTGGCTCACTTTATTTTCATACCTCTCTTTGGCTACAGTCCTAGCCTGTTGGACTAGTGAAAGGAGAGCCCACAGTTTAGGGTCTCGATTTAGCAAATAAAAATATAGGATGCCAGGTAAAATATGAATTTAAGATATAAAACAAATAATTTTTTTTTTGAGTTGGAGTCTCACTATTGCCCAGACTGGAGTGCAGTGGCTGCTCCCGGCCACCGCAGCCTCGACCTGCTGGGCTCTGGCGATCCTTTCACCTCAGCCTTCCGAGTTGCTGGAACTACAGGCGTGCGCTACCACACCCGGCTAATTTTTTGATTTATTGTAGAGATGAGGTCTCGCCTGCCCAGGCGGGTCTCGAACCCACGGGCTTAGGCAATCCGCTCACCTCAGCCTCCCAAAGGCGCGGGATTACAGGCTGAGCCATCGAGCCTGGCTTAGATTATGTTTTTTAATCCATTTGTCTGCTGATGGACATTGTGGCTATTGTGAATAATGCAGCTATGAACATAGATATATAAATAGCTCGTTGACACACACCCTTTAAAAGGAAAAACCAAGAGAAGACCCATCCTGGGGCCGCGCTTCAGACCCCACGGGGCAGTTCTTGTGCAAAATGCCTCAAGAGCCACAGCTCTGTCAAACAGATGTCCCCACGTTCCTGCCACTGAGGCCAGAATAAGCATCCCTCAGGAGTTTGGTGCTGTCCACTCAAAATGTTCAACACTAGAAAGATCTTGATGGCTCATACTGAAACCACATGGCAGGAATTAGAGATATGATTATTTTTGCAACCCTGAGATTTTAAGTTGATTGTAAAAATAATGTTAACAATAAAGACTTTTTCTTTATGTCATGTTTCTTCCCAGGCCTAGTCATTATACGTACACACTTTTAAAAAAATGTTTTAAAAGTAGAACACCTTGTATTCTACTTTTAATATTTTCCTTTTTTACTACATGGCTTAATAATACAGTTGATTCTTGTTATCTGCTTTGGTTGTGTCCTATAAAAGTCCTTGTGAACCATGACTTAGCAAATAAAATGCTAAATCGCTGCTCCCAGGGGAAATACAGGGTTAGGCTCCCGCGAGATTTTGGTCACAACATTTCTGTCAACCAGTCAATACAAACCTTGCTTTATGTGTGTTTCTGTTGCAAGCCACCTTATTTAATATGCATTGTTGATTCACAAACATTAGTCACAGCCAACAGCACTATAACTCATGCCTGAACAAGAGCTTACCCCACGTGGGGTGGGGGTGTGAACAGTGCCATAGTCGAAAAGCAAAGCTCAGAGACTCCTGCCACGGCAAGGGGCTGAGAGGGGCTTCTGTGAAATGATCAAAGACTCTGGAGTCCCAGACCCACAACATCCGGCCCCTCTGGATGTGGAGCCACCTGAGGCTCTACCCTGAGGTCCAGCTAGCGTCTTCTAGGGACAGCTTGTGGCCAGGGGATGGGAAGTCATTTCTCAGGCAGCTGGCCCTGCTCTGGGGCAGTGATTGATGGTGGTATGTAGTCCTCAGCAGCCAACCATTCTGGCCAAGGGGTGGAAGGATTGACCAGGGTGACTGAGGGGCAGACCGGTCTTCAGGACGGGAAGGGGGGCCCATGACTAGGGGCCGGCTGGTGGCTATGGATGAGATACGGGAGGGGCTGGTGAGAGACGGGGCCAAGAGATGCGAGTGCAAAGGCCAGAGACCTTGGAACTCCTCCCTACTCTGGCCTGCGCCAGAGACCTTGGAACTCCTCCCTACTCTGGCCTGCGCCCTACCACTCACCAATCTGGACAACACTCTGGAAGCCTCTCCTGCCTCCCACAGATCCACCCTGCCCAGGGGAAAGGTCTCCAGGGAAAAGTCCTGGGAATGGCGGAAAGCAGCAGCAGGTGCCCAAGTGAGCCCTTGTAATCGGGAGGCTCCTTATCTGGGGCTCACCTCCAATCCAGTGGAGTCAGCCCCTCCCTGTCACTCCCTGCAAGAGCACACAGTGACTTCCTTTGGAGCACCCAGGACATATGTGAACCCCGCCTGGGGGGCTGAGCTTCTGTTCGTATGCTTGGTTGTCTGTCCTGGCTGAGCCAAGAGAGCCCACCAGCTCAGGGAGGATTGCTCGAGGTCTGGCTGGACAGTCAAAGGAAGACCAGGGCTGGAGGCTGTGACGCAAACAGAAGGGAGGGCATGGATATGGCACTGTGTCAGTTGGTCGCAAGTGTCTCTACAGGGGCCATACTCTGTTGTCTGCTCTGTGATGTGGCTCCCTCAGCAGCCAGGTATTATCCAGGCTCTGGCAATGGGAGAACTTGGTGGGGGAGACTGAACTTTGGAGAGGAGTGGAGGCTCCCTGCTGCCTTTTCCAGGTCTTGACACTGTTTTTACAGCTGCAGCAGCTGACTCCAGCCCCAAGGTCCCTGTGTCCCTTCTCTGGGTGACACTGTCTCACCCTGACCACCAGCACCTGCCTCAAAGGCCTGAGCGCTAGCCAGGCAGGGTTTCATCTAGAGGAGCGAGCCTCAGCCCCTGCTTCCCGTTGGGTTCCCTGACCCAGGGTGGGTGGCAACCACGTCATGTGCTTCTTACTCTCTGGGTTACTTCAGTACCTCCTTTTTGCTCTTCCAACCTTCCAGCCACTGTCTCAACACGTCCCTCTATTCAATCCCCTCTGTGAGAAGGACCTACCATGGCTTCCACTTCCTACCAGACTGTGACAGACACAGCACCATTTCTTGGTCTCCATGGCGCTTTTCCATCTCCCTCACTAGACATCAAACTCCACACAGCAGGGGCCATGTCTGTCTTGTTCATCTTCATAACCCCAGTGCTTGGCAGAGACATAGTAGGTGCTTAGTAAGTACTGGTTGAATGAATACACGGGATTTAAGTGGGGGCAGAGTCTTCCTCTTTCCACAGCCTCACATTTACGTATTTGTTAACATCCTGGTCCTAGGTAGTCTTGGTCTGAACAAGTAAATGTCTCACTCCTCCAAAAAGACCCTCAGGAATGTCAGGTTCCTCCTGAGTAAGCTTGTCCTGACAGCCACTCTGGCTCCTGGGGGCTTGGGGCAGCTGTGGTCGTACACTCTCTCCTTTCCACCCCGTTTCCTGTTCTGAGGTGCTCTCCACATGTTCGGTGTGTGTTGGCTGTATCTTTTAAGACAGGGTCCATGACTGACCTTACCCGCTCAATCACTTTCTTATTCTTGCACCCTGTAAGAGCAGAGCGTGGGGCTAGAGCAGTAGAAGCATCTCAATAAACACCTATGGATTTGCCGTTGGAACTTGCTCACAGGAACCTGCACTTTCTAGTAAGAGGTCCAGGTGATCAACAGTAAAGTCATCTGGGCGGACATTCCTGGGATACTCCCTCATGATGTGCTGACACTTTCTGCAAAGTCCTTATTCAAACCCCAAAGCTTTCTTCCTAGGTCATTGTTACTCTTTCTGTTGTTGAGTAAACCAGGCTGAGTGGTCAGGCAACCTGCCCAGGATCTCACAGGGATTAAGAAGCCAAGCCTGCCTCTGTTATTCTAAACCAGAACGCACTGGGGCTGGGCCTGGTGCCACGAAGCCAAGGTGGATCCAGACAGCTGTGGGGAGGCTCATGTCCAGCTCCCACGGCAGAGACCCACCGTCCTTCTCTCCCAGGAGGCCTTGCGTTTCCCCAGCCGAGGCCTCCTCTTTCCCCAGTCTTCCCTTCCTTGTCACATGCCTTCCAGGGGACATCCTCCTGTATTAATCTGGTGGGACCCAGCGTACCCTGGGCAGAGGTTGGTAGCTCCCGCTTTCTGCAGGAGAACAGAAGGGAAGGGTGTCACCCTGCAGAAGCCAGGGCCAAGGATGGGAAGAGGCAGCTTGTGGTGAGGTAGGTGTGAACAGAGGAACAGAAGCAACAAAGGCCGAAGTGTGAGAGGCAAGTGCTGAAATAAGACGGGTAAAGTGAGTTAACCCTTGGCGCTCCCTAGAGATCTGGAGAATTGAGAGTGGAGCAGAGGAAAGCAAGGGAGAGAATTTCTCCTTTCAGAGAACTCAACTTCTAAGGAAATATTATAAGGAAGGAGAAGGTACCTGTCCTAAGACCAGGCCTAAAACAAGCCCTAATTTCTTCTTCCAGTCCCACCCATTCTCTTTAGTCCACACAGTTGGCCCT
Organism: Carlito syrichta; assembly: GCF_000164805.1. NCBI lineage: Eukaryota > Metazoa > Chordata > Mammalia > Primates > Tarsiidae > Carlito > Carlito syrichta. Next base: position 102,181 of record NW_007252807.1, read on the forward strand.
AGGGGGCTCCCGGGAGGCCCCTGTGCTTGGCTTCAGTCAGTTTCAAACAAGCTCTTAAATATAAACACAGTAGAAGCAGCAGCAGGTTGATATTAAAATGAGACTGGAGATTTGAGTAAGACATGAGGATGAACTTCCCAAGCTTGAAGAGCCTAGAATAAACTTCTAAGGGTGTCAGAGTATTTCCTTCTGACTAATGTGTAGGCAAGTCAAGAAGTTGAAAGGAAAACATCAAGAAGTCTCCTCTTTTAACTAGCTGAGTCTCTGGAAATCTTAGCTGTTTCTTTTTAATTAGTCAAAAATCGAATATGTCAACTAGTGACAAGGTTGAAAATTAAAGGACTCTCTTGGACTCTTATTCATAAAGCATTTCCTTGGTCATAGTCACCTGGGTGAGCTCTCAGCTTCCACCATTCAGTTTGCCAAAAAGCTGATGGGTCAACTCACACCAGGCAGGTGATGACATGGTCGGTCCCCGGCCAGACGGCTGCCCTGAAACACGGCTGCCACCCCAGGCTCGGCCCTGCGCTGGCCCAGCCACCACCCTCTCTCACTTGGCACATGAGAAAGAGGGAATAGATGGAGGTCTGTTCTCATTTTAGGATGTGTTTGTCCAAAGGTTCCTCACATGTGGAAATTACATTTTGAAACGAATACTGTTTTCAAATAAGAAATCTGAATTCACCAGTAAACTGAATAAAACATGTATTTTAATGCTAAAGTATCAAAAGTCTCATACGTTGTTGGTGGGAATGCAAATGCAGAAATGATTTTCCTGCCACTCTGGAAAATAGTCTGTCAGTTTCTTCAAAGAAAGAAAGAGGGGGAGAGGGAGGAAGGAAGGGGGGAG